>NC_029772.3:9924226-9993007 GCF_000817695.3 Arachis duranensis
ATAAACGAATAAATCTTATTAACTTGAAGCGAAAAAATTACTGGGAGGAAGAGGAGAATAAGGAATCCTCCACAAAATGGAATATGGAAAACAATATAACACAGCTTCTGAATCCTTCATTATATCTGTTTGTGAAACCCCTCATTAGAAAGGCCATGCACTTTACACCAAATAAATGGCAAACATCTACCAAATTGAAGGGTATACTCCAAACAGGAGCACCAAATTGAAGGATATTGTACACTGCCACAACAACTTATGTTCTTTACTTCTACCAAACTATCAAATCTAGTCACTGGAAATTGGTCCAGGGATTTTGAAAAGCTCAATAACATTGACCATATATGCCAAATAGTGAGTGTTATAAGGAAACCACAGCAGCACAATGCAAGAACAAGAGAGGAGCAGATTCTGAGAAAGCAGCACAGGTTACACACATTTAAGGGAAATGAGATGATCACAGCCACTAGCCAGAATATGATCTATAGTTCAATTTTATAATCATTATTACCAAAAACTTTGTTGATATTTGTAAAAAACATCTATTATTTAAGCTAACAACACACGTTTTGATTATCATTATTATTGTAACGAACGAACTTACTTCTTCCAAGGCAGCAACTAGATCATCTCTTGTTGGTGCATCGGGATCTTCTATGCCGAGTAATCTCCTTCTCTCGACTTCTCTGGGATCCTCAATCATTATGGTTAGCTTCACCTGGAAATCGGGGTGAAGATATAATTACTAGATAGCAATGCGGCAAATGCAAGAATCGGTTGAGAGACACAGTGGCAACAGTGAAAACCATAAGCTCAAACAATATTTTTTAAAAATCTCAGTTCAGACTCTTTAGGCCATTCTAACGAACAATAAAAACAAGCATCTAAGCCTTGTTTCACCTGGTGGATCAGCTATATGAATCAAACGATGCATAGTAACTTATCATAAATCATATATGTTTAGTCATTCTGATGCACAAAAATAAAAAGTGTCCTTCCCTTTCCATTTTCCATATTTCCTTCTCTAATTAACAATAAAAAGTTCTAAGCTTCTAATTTGATTGGAATGGCATGATCGTAACAACTTCAGTATCTTACCAACCCAAATAATAAACAGTTCTTGACATATATTCATCAACACACAACTGATTAAAAAACCAAAATTGTAAAAAAACCAAAAAAAAAAAGATGAAGTACCTCGCCGAAGAGCATGTCCCGGTTTTTCCTAAGAAGCTCCAAAACCTGCAAATGCAATCAACAATTGAATTTGAAAAAAAAAAAACTTTCCGAAAAAATAATTGAAAAGAGAAATTAGAGAAACGTACGCTTTTGATTTGGTTAACGTATTGAAGGTCCTCAGGTGTTGGTTCATCCTCCTCCTCCTCTTCTTCTTCTTCTTCTTCTTCTTGTTGCTGAGTAGAGACTCGGAGATCAGTGTCTTCGTTCCCAACGAATGGAAGAAAAGAAAGTGAAGAAGTTCTGCGATAGTGGATAAGGAGGTGCCTTGTGAATGGAGGTCCATTACTATTCGGAAAGAGGGAGGAGTGTGTCTGAAGAAGATAAGAAGAAGAAGATGATGATGAAAGAAGAGTGTTTGGTGTTAGGGTTAGTGAGAATAGTTGAGAAGCCATTGGCATAGGTAAGCTTCAAGATAGAAACAGTTGAATTTTTCTGTTACTCTATCATCTTCCTTTCTGTTTAGCAGTTTCGTTTAGTTAGCTCAGTTTTCAGTTTTGTGGATAATTATTATTATCATTATTATTGTTGTTGTTGTTGGTGTATTTAGTATTATTTAAAAAAAATTAATTTTTTTTTAAAAATTAATTTATAGCTTTTAAAAAAAATAGTAGAAACATATGACTTTTCTATTTTTTGATAAGTCGTTACTACTTACTTAAAAAAAATTAATTTTAAAACAAAAAATTATTTTCTTTTTTGTGTGAAAAATACTGACCGTTCACCGTCATTTTCTCGCAAGGTATTCAAAGAATTTTAAAAAATTTAAAACAGTTTTTTAGTTTTTTCACCGACTGTTTTAAAAATGTGTGAGGGTTTAGAATAGTTAAAAATTTAAAATATAATTATAGTTTTTTAGAGATTTAAAAACTTTACAAAAATTCCAAAAAAATTGAGCATGATAAACGTAATTATTTTGTTTGAAATTTAAAAGACTAATTGACTAAATAAAAATTCAGAAAATCAATTTGAATAATGAATAAAATCTAAAATATTTTTTTGAATAATTATTGTTAATAATGTATTTTTTAATTTATATTATCGTTTTATTCACTACTACTACTCATGGGAGAATGGAGATTTAATATTTAAAACTCTAAAATCAAATAAGATATTCAGCTCAATCAAAAAACTAAAAAATATAAAATCACACCATTTCTAATTATTATTTTTTTTAGAAAAGGGATTTACTTCAACTGGAGCTGAAGGTTCCAACTGGAGCTGAAGCACGAAGAAACCCCAATTCAGCTGAAAGATCGGTTTTTTCTTCAATTACTTCAATACTTTGTGTTTGTCCCCAATTGAATTATTGTTCTATCAATTCGGATATGGACCAAACCGTAGGCGGCGGCAATGGCGGTGGCGGCGGTGCTTCCTCCGACGTAGTTGCTGATTTGGATGGTTTCAAGCGCAACGTTGATGAAATTGTTGCCAATGTTGATAAGGCACCTCATCTTTCAACTCCTTAGATCTTCCTTAATTTTCTTTTATAAATTTTATATTAATTTTGTGGTTAATACCATTACTTGTTTTTATTATGCTTTTGTTGTTTCTCTGTCTCTTGAAAAAGGTGTGTGCTTGTTTTTCAATTTGAACATAACTTTGAAACACTATTTAGTCCTGACAACAATGGAATAGGGCATGATTTGAGTTTGGAGTTGAGAGTTTTAAATTATAAGCTCTTTTGAGGCTAAAACAAGCTTAATCCAAACAAATATGAGGAGATTTTGGTGTTCAACCATGCTAAGTGTACACCAAAAATCATATTGTTAGGAATGTATTCATATTGTTCTTTCCAGAGCAACAATTTAAGTGGAATTCAGTTAAACAGTGTTTGGAATTCAACTTTCATTATTAGTGTTTGTATTGTGGTACATTAAGTTTACTGATGGAAAATAAATTAAAGGCCTTTTTTATTCATTTTCTAGGGTTAAAGTGATTTTTCAAGTTGATTTCTAGGCTTGAGATTAATATTGCTAGAAGACTAGTCTGAATTCATTAGCATCTTTTGCACATTTTAGAATATCAGTTAACTACTCGTGAAGGGTTGATTAAGGTGATATGCAGTTTGACTCTTACAACAATCATGCCGTTTTGAACATTAGATGAGGAACTCGTGTGGGGAGAATTCATAGTTCTTGTGCTCCCACAGTCCGATGAGTATTGATGGGTGGTTCTAGGAGCTGAACTTACGTGGATACTTTGTGCTCTCAAAAACAAGGAATATTTTTTAAGTATAGACATGTAATTAGTCCTTGATTCGATCTTGTAGGTGAACATTTGTTGTTTGTGGATATGGTAGACATTATTTGTTTATGAGAGAACCTTTATACCAAAGTACTATCCAAACACCATAAAAAACCTAATAAAACTTTATCCCATGTTAAACGAATACACAAAACCCTGTCTTTTGGAACAACCAAATTTCCCGGATTGGTTTTAGTTTCCATTGGTGAATTGCTCAACTTTGGGCAGTAGCAACACTTTTTTCCTTTTGTGAGTTATTTCCTTTCCCTTTATGCTATGGTTTAAATGTTTCTTTTATTGAATTAGTTATCAAATGACTAGCATGTGATCTTTTAATTATTAGAGGGCTTATTTTTATGAAACTAGTATTTTTCGGCATCAACACAAGTAATTGACATATTATGAACAATCCTTTGAACATGTATTCATCTGCCACATATATTTTCATATCTGAAGTGATTTCTATCAGTAGAACCCTAATTCTCTCATTTTAACTGCAAAATTATTTTCCTTTTTTTTTTAACAGGGTGAAAGAAAATATACATCTTTCATGAATATTTAAAGCTCTAGGGGTAGCTTATACTTGCTGCAAAGTGCAATTTTGCTTCCATTCATTACGTTAATGTTATAAGCTTTGAACCATTGAAATTGTTTGTTAAAAGATCATCTTATTGCCTTTGCAGCTTGAAAAGCAATTGATTGAGGTTGAACAGTTCTACCAATCCAATAGTAACAATAGCATTCAAGGTAATAATTCTAAAGGTGGCCCAGTTGTAAAAGAGAAGGTTCGAGAGAAGCATCTTATTGCAACTAAGAAGCCATTGCTGCTAGATGCTGCACGAACTGAAACTGCTGCTACAAAGAGAATGCAAGAACTCATGCGCCAGTTTGCAACAATATTGCGGCAGGCAAGTGCAGATGTTTTTTACCATTATTTATAGTTTTTTGTGTATTGTGGGATTAACATGGAACCATTTGGCTATGCAGCATGCACCCTTTAACTGATTAACTGATTTTGCTTTTTGGCTGGCCAGGGTGTATATTGAAATTCCCACAACTATCCTTGACTAAGCTCAGTTCACTTCACTTATACACACTTGTCGTGTTACCTGAGTATATATTCAAATCTCTCAATAATTTCCCCTGTAGTCTCCTTAGGTCTCCCTCCAATTCTCGCTTTAGGATTACCCAGCATCTGATCCACTCTCCTAATTTGAGCCTCTATAAAGGTCTTCTCCAAACATATCCAATAACTATAAGATCATATGCTTCTGACTAATAAATTCCTAGGAAGATAAGATACCTAGAAGTCAAGTAACACTATTATTTATTTAAAAAGTCGATAGTTATCCTGATGTATCATTCCATAATTTTGTCCAGCTAGATATTTTAAGTTCTTTTTATGTACATTACTTTCATGACCCTGTAGCCGACCAATTTTGGTGGGATGAAGATTTTTTTTTTTTTCTTTGTGATCTTTTTAAGAGTTAACCACAAATTCTTGAGATGCACTTTCTTTTCCATTGTTTAAATTATCTTCTCGCCCTTTTAATGTTGAATATTGTGATTAAGCATACCAAGTTCTATATGAAAATTAAATGTTGATATATCATGTGTGTTTCTACTCAGATCACTCAGCATAAATGGGCCTGGCCTTTTATGGAACCTGTAGATGTAGAAGGTCTTGGGCTTCATGACTACTACGAGGTAATGCCTTTCTGTTGCTTACAAAAAATACTTGAATATACTCTGCTGAAAAGAAAAGGTTAGTTGATGGCTTGGTCTTTTTTTAAAAAAAAAAATTATAATTTGTGCCGCTGGTTTCACATTTAGAACTTTAGAATGATTTCTAAGTGTTTATTTTTCTGCTTCTAGGTTATTGAAAAGCCAATGGATTTTAGTACAATAAAAAGTAAAATGGAAGCCAAGGATGGCACTGGATATAAGAATGTCCGGGAGATATATGCTGACGTAAGGTTGATATTTAAGAACGCAATGAAATACAACAATGAAAAACATGATGTCCATGTTATGGCAAAGACCTTGTTGGAAAAATTTGAGGAGAAATGGCTGCAACTTTTGCCTAAAGTTGCTGAAGAGGTAAATAATATTTTCCAATTTTTTTTTTAAAATGAAAATTTCATATTTATAATTATGGATGCTGCAATTACAATGGAAGCTGTGATTTCGTGCTGCCTATGTGGCTGTGATATATTACATCATGCCCTTGCCTTTTCTCTATTCGTTGTTAGGAAGCTAGATCATTGGAGGAAGAAGCACAGGCCCAACTAGACCTGCAGCTTGCTCAGGAAACTGCTTATGCCAATTTGGCTAGGGATTTAAGCAACGAGGTTAGTTATTGTTGTAATTGGATTTTGCATTCCAGAAAAACTAAAATAATTTGTTTGATGCCACCTAGAAGTATGTACGATGATTCGTGCTTTCAACTCCCTGGTTTTTCAGCTTGAAGAAGTTGACATACATTTGAAGAATCTCAAAGAGATGGTGATTCAGAAGTGCAGGTTTGTGGAAAATTATTTATCACTTGTTCCATATCATTGGCATGAAATTGAACTGAAAATTTGTTACTGAATCTGTATTTTCATGTCCTATCATTCCGATTATATATATATATTGAATTCATGATCCTTGTTCAGCATTAAACTCAAAGGTGCTTAAATCATACTGCTGAGACAATATGCCGATTTGATCCATAAATGTGTGTTTGATAGTTTGTTGCATTGAAACTTGAATGCATGATTTATCTTGCAATGGTACTTTGGTATTGTGTCGATTGTTGACATTTGGCACTGGTTACCATCACTGACCATGACAAATGAAATTTAATGTAGGAAACTGTCTACACACGAGAAGAAACTACTTGGGACAGCTCTCACCAAATTGTCTCCTGAAAACCTAAACAGGGCATTGGAGATTGTTGCTGAGAACAACCCTAACTTCCAATCTAGCGCCGAAGAGGTGGACCTCGACATTGATGCTCAGGTCTGTAATGCTAGTTTTTTGTTTATCTACCTACCAACTTTCACAGCATTCCGTTGTCAAATTTTGACCATTCTGGCCTGTTTAAATAACTACTTTAAATTATTTTGGAGGTCCCCAAAGTTAAAACATTTCTGATAAAGTCCCTGAACTATACCAATGGTTTTTTTAACCAAGTCATTCTATTTTAAAAAATTTTTGATCAAGCCTCTATATTGATGATAAACCAGTTATTTATACATTTTTTGTATGGTATACGGAATGATCAAAAAGCTTTTAGACTAAAGGGATTAGCTTAGGTTGAAAAACATTTGTACAATATAAAGACTTTTTATGTAGAAATATATAAATTATAAGAATGTAATTGAAAAATTTTGTACAATATGGAAACTTACACAAACTTCTCAATCTAATTGAAGGTTCGAATGAAAATTAAGGGGATTTTTATAGTAATTAAAAACTTTTATTTTTTTATTTTATTTTTTTATCATGTTACTTGCTATGCAAAATTTCATCATATTTTATTTTTAAAAATTTACAGACGGACTTCACCCTATGGAGACTGAAGATTTTTGTAAAAGATGCACTTGATGTTCAAGGAAAGAGTACTGGGGGAATAGCTGTTAACCATAATGATTACATGGATGACAAGAAAAACAACAAAAGGAGGAGAGAAATTTGTGACTCTTTGGCCAAGACAAACTCAAAAAGGACTAAGAAAATCTCTAACTTGTGACTCCAACTTTGTTCAGTATATATATATATGTAAGGCAATAGTTTGTTTATAATGTGATTGAGCTCAAGTTGCTCAACACTTTTAGGGTTTTTGGATGATGCATTGGAACTATTCTGTAACACCTTTTATTACCCCTAAAATTGTAATGCTTGTTCTTGTTCATTCCCTCATTGGTAGCTAAAACCAAACAGGCACTTTGTCTGCACAATATGATAAGATGAAGTACTTTTGCTTGTTAGAAATATAAGTAGAAAATTATCTTGCAATTTACATATACTGTACTTGTAGGATTCTTTTCAATTTTATATATCAAATTAAAAGTTGTTAAATTGTTTAGATATGATCATGTGACGAATTTTAAAGTATTTCCTTATAAAATGACAATTTAAGGGCATAAAATATGACTTCTAAAACTGTGATTTTAAATATGGTGGTAGAAATGTAAATCCCCTTGCAATGTGAAATCACTTGGGAAAATCCATTGTCAAAACCAAGAGGAATTTATTGATATTTGGTGTATATCTTTAAGTAGGCTAGGCAATACTTGACCTTCTTAATTTAATGTTGACATTATAATGATACCAGTCTTGGTGGACACAAAATGATTGAAATGATGAGTTATCTATGAGTTGAAAGTTGAGATATTGAAAGAACAAATTTAGGTTAAAAAAATTTGACCATGGTAATCTTTTTTTAAGTTCAACTAGAGAATCAGTCCATAAATAGTCAATAAAAAATTTTCACACATTTGTCTTTCTCAACTAACAAGAGTAAGAGGAAAAAAAAGATAAAGTTAGTCAAATATCGTTTGAAAAAGTTAATTCCTAAACTTTTACATTTTTTTATGGTAAACTATTAATATCTTATTTATAAACAACTCTTAGGAAGTTTTTTTTTCAAAGTCTTAGGACCCATCTCAATAACTTATAAAATGAATTTCATGTTTACATGTCCAAATTCTTCTAATCCAATTATATGATCACTCTAAATCAATTAAAGATTCAAGATGTTTTAATTTTTTTGCTAGGGTCCTCTAGTCACAATCATTGCTAAACTATATTTAATATTTAAAATTTAAAATCCTATAACGTTTGTTTTTCTATGAACATCAACACAAATTATTCTTTGAATCATCCAAGCGGGAATCTATAATCATCACTTCTTCTACTACCTATTCTTAATTATAATCTATCTATATAAAACTTTATTTTTTCATGTTCTATTACTTTATTTTATGTTATATATTTAATTAATTTAAGTTGATAAAATAGTCACTTCATTTGTCGATTTAAACAAAAAAAGTTTAAATTTTTACTAATAGATTTATAAATAAATATATCTTTTTTTTAAAAGAAATAAAGAGTTCAACACTTATAAAGCTTACTACAATTGAAGAAGTGAAAAAAGTGGAGACAAATAAAGTGCTCTTTGTTCCACGCACTCCTTTAATACTCGCAATTCTGATTCCTAAAACCAAATATATCTAATGAGTCCCATTTTTACCGATTTATCTTTATGTTTTGATGTTTGTTGCTACACAATTTTGTTTTTGTTTTTTACTCTTGCAGAAGGTGAGTTTAAGAAATTGGAAAATTGAAGAAAAAGTGGGAAAAAAATATCATGGGTAGCACATGGTAAGAACATGGGGAAGTGAATGAAACCCTTTTCAAAAATATTAACTTGAAGCCATATAATTTATGTACAAATATACACACCCACAAACTGTTTGTTGTGTGGTCTCTGAGAACAAAGGTTTTAGATTCATTCACATATGAGCCAAAAAGACAAAACCAACGCCAAGAACAAGAACTAGAATTAGATTTAATTACCGAAATGTCCCCATTTGATTCTCCTCAGCCAACAACAACTGAGACTAGCACTCATAGCATCAGCACAAGCAACAGCACAAGTCCAAGTGGTGGTGGTGATATGATTTTGCAATGGGGTCATAGAAAGAGATCAAGGATCTCAAGGGGTATTGCCATTGAGGATTCTTCTTCTTCTGTTCATGCTAAACAACATAAGAGGAGGATCAGCAGCAGCCACACTGTCCCTGGAAAGCCGGCAGCCGTTGCCGCCAAGTTGTCGTCTGCTGGATCCATGCCGCCGCCGCCACCTTTTGTTTCTTCAGGAGCAGCTGCCTCCAATGGCAGCAGGACCAGAAAACATAGTCCTAGGTATGAACATTCCCATTGTAATTTACTAACTTTTACTCTTTTTGATCTTTCTCATCTTAGTTTTAATGAGTAATTTTAGAGGTTTGTCAAGGAAGACATTTTGATGCTTGGATTAACTAGAGTATATTACATTTTATTATGGTTCAATTTGCACATAAAGTTTATCAAATCCAACCTCAACTCAGTTTAAAGTGCTAAAGGAGGAATATATTATTTCTTTTTTTTTCATTCTATAATTCACTAAAATTCTTTTCATTTTCTCAGTAAATTTTTTTGCTTTTCTTTCTTTGCTAGGTGAGATGTGATGGATGATGAATCCCACTGCACTTTAGGTTCTATGGAAAGAAAAATAGTACAATTGTGTTAGATAAGATACATAGGTACCATTTACACTTATGGCAAATTCCTCTTTTTTTTTTTTTCTTTATGCCTCTGATTTTCTGATTGATATTTTTTTTCACAAACAGAGCACTGCTACTTTTGTTATTCAATGCTTTCAAAAGATGCCATTCCTTAAAACATTGTTCCAGTTATAATAAGAGTTCAGTTTTCTTTTATAAATTTAATTTCTTCTGCTTCAAATTTAAACTTGATAGTTAAAGGTTTTTATTACAGTCAAAATATATGTTGCCAATAATGCTAGAAACAGGCATAGAAATTAATGTGTCCTTTAATCTAACCCTAGATCTTGTTTTCTCTTATTATCCTCATACAAAATTTCAGCACAATTTGAAGTGCTAAAAAACTCATTTCTGCTTCTACATGAACAAAGTAGAAGCATTTTATTTTAGTTTTCATTTACATTGTTGTTATCTTTTTCCTGAGCATTCATTAGTTGGAAATGAACAGGAATTTGGAAGATCCATCTGCAGCTGGAAGTGAATCCCCTTCAAGAAACAGCCAATGCAGCAATTCCATTGTTCCGAAATCAGCAGCACTGAAAAAGTCTCATTCCGGACTAGAAAGAAGTAACAGAAGGATGCCTTCTTCTGGTTCAGCAAAGTGTCAGAAGCCGAGTGGTTCTTCGACAACACAAGCCTCTGAAAGACTGTACAGTCAAGGTGATTCTGCCTCGGTGCAATCCGAGCAGGATCCTGGTGTTGTTCCGGCTGTATCAGCTATGACCTCGCTGGCAGCAAATGGAGACAAGGTCACTGTGGAAGTAGTTAAATGGCCAAGGATCTACATTGCACTTTCAAGAAAGGAGAAAGAAGATGATTTCCTTGCCATGAAAGGAACAAAGATACCTCAAAGACCAAAGAAAAGAGCAAAGAACATAGACAGAACTCTACAGGTGTTACCATATTATATTGGATATGTATCATGTTAGATAGTTTTAGATACTTCTAGTTATATTTTTGTTTTCATACTTATTTTTTTATAATATTTACACCTAGATAAGTGAAATTTCTATAATAATTAACCAAATAAGCATACTTTATTTCTAATATTTATATTACTATTATTTTTTGGTTTGCAGTACTGTTTCCCAGGAATGTGGTTATCAGACCTGACAAAAAGCAGGTATGAGGTCAGAGAGAAGAAGTCTGTGAAGAAGGTAACCCTGCTTCTCCCTTTATTGCTCCTTCCTCTCTTTAGGGATGTACAAAGAGTAACCATTCCTCAATTTAGTCCTCCAAAGATTTTCATGATATCAAGTTAGTGCTCAAAATGTTGGACATCATATTTGTTCTCTCATTGTTCAATGTTCAATGTGGACAAAAATGCAGTCCTTAAATTGATGTTTATTATATTACGAGTGATCAAATTAACATAAAAATATATTTTAAGGACTAACTTAACATCTCATGTATTTTTCAAGGATCAATTTGAGCATTTATGCTTATGAATGTACATACATCACAGCATTTTGATTAATTACTTTTCCTACATAATGAAACCTTCATGATGAAAGACTGAATTGCTTTTCGGGATTGACGGATTGTGCAGCAAAAGCGCAGAGGACTGAAAGGATTGGAAAGCTTGGACAGTGATTCCGAGTAAGCATATATAGTCCAATATGCTTACTCAAAATCATGGTCGAAGCTAGGTGTGTGACAAGTGAACACTAACGAAGAAGAAAATTTTTCTTTTAGAAAGTCTTCAAAGCTGGTGGCATGATTATTTTCACTCTTCACAACCTTGTCATTGAAACTGGCTCAATTACCATTTTGAGTTGTAATCTTAAGGGACTATAGCTCATTCTTATTGGCATGGAAGTGAATGGCTAGAAGCTCTAATGTCTTAAAAGTAGACATAAAGAAAGAAATAGTCACTTCTCAAATTTGAAGCTGGAGATGGTACACCGTGAATTGTTCCCTGTTTGTTTACAGTAGCAGAATATCAAGGACCCTTATTTTATTATTATTATTATTATTATTATTATTATTATTATTATTATTATTGTATTCTTAGTTTATTTGCAATGGTGAGAAGTAATTTTTTCCCTCATCAATTATTTGTTCTTAAATTTTATTCTAGTTTGTCTATTGGAGTAGAAGTTACATGATATGAACGAAAAATTGCCACATTATTCTTAATGAATTTGGTGTAAGAAGTATCTTAGTTTCATTAAGTTGTAGGTATACAATATTAAGAACATTTATGTTATGTATTGGAAGATGTTTGAATTAGTACTCTGGAAATTCTGTAGACATTAATGAACTTGAATTGATGGTTTACCAATGGAATAGAGTCATGTAGCTATTCTAAATGTTCACTTTACTTTTATATACCTTCCAAGTTTGATTATTTTGACAATATTTTAATTGTCAAACAAAGCACATTCACATTAATGGCACCACCACACTATTGTCTACATCATTAAATTTCAGTTATAATTGTTCAAAAACTTAGTTGCATGATGGTATATAGACCCAACTAATTGGCTTCTCAACTTGAAGAGAGGAAGATTCAATGATTGCTGCTATAGCTATGCTTTACATCCAAGTAATAATACTATAAATTTGAGGTGTCAATAATATAATTCAGGCCTTCTCTTTTTAGAGTTAAAAATAAAATGGTCCAATCATGATATATTGGATTGCAGGAAATTAATAATGATAATACATTATCAACAACAACAAAGTCTTGTGCCCTTATTCTACTAGTTGAGGTTGGCTACATGAATCAAACAACGTCATTGAACTCTATTATGTATCATGTCTACAGTGAGACAAATTAATAATGATAATAATAATAATAATAACAATAGAGATAACTTGAACTCCAAAATCCATTTATAGATGCTACACAGTCATGCATGTAGTTTAAAATACCTTTAATGGCTAAAACAAAAAGGTTATCCATGTTATCTCAATAGCAAGTTTAAACTTGCATCAAAATACCAAAGATTACTTTACAATTAAAGAAAAACCAAGATGAATGCCTCAAAAAGGAAGATATTTAGATCTGTAACCCAAAATACACCTACAAAGTACACCACATGCAGTTGATAAACAATTGTACATTTTAACAACTAATTCAGTTGGTCATTTATCTTGTATCCTCTTTCGTTCCTATCATGAATAAAATTACAGGCACCTGGAGCAGTCAGCAAAAATAGGTCAGCAATTTTTCCTTGGATGCTGAGCATGTCAAGTTCAAAAGAAGAATCAAATCTTCAAGTTAACAATCATAATCTGCAGCAATCTGCAGACACTGAAACATGCCGCCACAATTCCTTGGTTGGCTGATTGTATGGTCCAAAGGAACATATATGCACTTTCTTCTCCACTGGAAGCAGAATATCTGTACTTTCTCAACCATCTTCTCCACCTTATGAGAATGAACTGTTTCTTGACTCCTTTTTGAGGCCCTATAACCAAGTACAAAAGTTTTAGAATTACTATAATATTACTATAATAAAAACAAAATGTTAGATTACTCAGAAAAACATGATTTACTCGAATAGAGGTTTGATCACAATTTTTAAACTACGACGACTTTGGCTGAAAATTGTTTGTACAGTATAAGAACTTATTAGAATTGTTTAAACTTTAAACTGTAGAAACCTTATTGAAAATCGTGTTAACCTAGAAGACCTTAAGTGTAATTTAACTAGGACATTACTATTTAATAACCATCAAATTTAATTAACCATGCATATAACTAACCAGCCGTTTGAAGGATCTGTTCATTGCTGTTTTCTTTTCGAGATCTGGTCTGGCACGATCCAAAGCCTACATAACAGGCACAGTTTTTCTTACTATGAAAGTCAACAAATCCCTAAACCATAATGTTTTGCGAATTACAAAGGTATATGAACAAGCAAAAAATGAGTTTACCTGAATCAAGGATTCCACTCGACGCCGCATCCGTGTATGCATAAATCCTTCTGAACACTGTTAAATAGGCATAATGTAGACTGGGATCAGACATCTTTTATGCAAGTTTATTTAAATTTAGTAGAATTTTCCATCTGATTATATTCCTCTTATGTCTGTTTTGAGTATGAACAGGTCAACTTAAGAGCAAAAGATGTTTGTTCTTCCATTTAACATGTTCATGTTCAAAATAACCATGAAAATATCCAAATTCCCTTGGAACTCCTTTCTTCTACTACTACTACCATTATCATTATCATTATCATTATTATTTTTTCTTTCTGTGTCTCTATCCTTTCCACTATTTAGTCTCACACTTATGCAGTACTCCTCACTCCATCTTCAGAAAAAATTAATTGTCCAAAACTAAATTAATAAATGATACTTTAAATCAGTTAATTATCTGTGAAATAACTTTTGGACAACTTATTTCACAGTGATACTTTGATAAAGATGATACTATGATAGTGTAAAAGACCAAGGTTAACAATGCAATAACTCTAAATAAATGATGGTATTATTATCTTCATGATTACACCAGAACAAGCACAGCATGTTCATTTATCATGACACAAGACGCACTGTGATGATGAGGAAATTCCATTAAAATACCTTAACATGATAGCTAACATATGCGTGAAAAGTCGATAGATTCCATACTGTACGATCCAGTTTCGGGCCTTCAACATGACGAGGGAAGATAACTGCAAAGTTGAACAAATTACATTGTGATTATGTAAACTGAAGAAATGCTGTATGCTTTGTGTCACTTTCCAAACACTAACCAAATGTTACAAATCCTGCATTAGCCAATAATGCATCAGCAGAAACTTCTTTCAGTTCCTGCGGAGGAGTAAGAGACCACGAGCATGGAGGTGTATTATGAAGCCCAGCTGTACGTCTGGCTTCAACAAATTCCTATATCACAATAAACCCTGAAAATTAAAACCATAAAAGCACCGAACCAAAGAGCATAGCACTGTACAAGAACGGTTTGCGAGAAGCAAACAGAAATGTTCTTTTATCTTTATCTCTCCACACTCAGTAATCCGACTCACCATTAGGCATTAACCGAAAAAAAGCGAAAATCACACCTGCAAGAATGAAGTTGCAAGGACAGTGTCTATTGAGTCGTTGAATCTCATAGGATACACCACAGTCACCTTATCAGCCTGTGAAGACAAACCATTTCATCATCTGAACCAGAAAGAGGGTTCCTTCCCAAATAATAAAGCTGAGTAATGCAAACTCAATCAAGTCAAGGCAATGAAACAAATCTAAAAATGTGAAACTCAATTGTTCAAATTTCATATTAAAAAATTCTTTATTTTATTATTTTCTGCTTTTCTCTGATTCCAATTAACAGCTAACAGCAAACAATTTTTGCAGGTTTTCAGGCAACAGGGAAAAAAAAGACTAATATTTGTGTTATGTGATTCAAGAAATTTCTTCGGATAGCACATATTCAATTATCTTTGGAGTAAAGAACATGTTCATCTTAAGGGGGTTTCATTCAAATACGTGTTGATTGCTTCAGCAGCTTTGCTCTTTTTGTTCCCTCTTATTTTTTTCTTTGCTGGTCATAATTTACTTTCAAGAGATGACCTTTTATGTCCAAAATCACTCTAATTTCTTTTGGTAATTCTTGAGGCTTATGGCTGATAAATTGTGAAGAACCATGGCTGATAAATTGTGAAGAACCTGGGAGTATTTTAATGCAAGAATTTGCGAAGATAATTTACCACTGATAAATTCTCAAGACTGATAGTGAAGAATACTTAGGCTAAAAAAGAAGTTAACCATGCTTATAATACGCTGTTACCTTCGGAACAAGAAAAAATGACTCCCTTGGCCGATGCACAAGGGCGACAAGTGGATCAATGTCTGGAGCAACAGTTCTTGAAGCAAGATGTTTTAAAATTACTCTCAATGGTGCACCAAGGACAACCTCCCTCACTGATGCAATTTTCACCAAAAAGGATTGCCTTTGATCTGCACATAATCGGAAACACCACCAATTATAAAAGACCAACATCAACAACCAAATAATTGAATCTAGAAATACTTTTTCCCCCATCCACAAGAATTGCAATTCAATGCAGAATAGAATATAAGCATAGAATGATTAAAAATGTAATTTGATTGACATTTGAAAGAGTTTATATTTAGTATAATAAAGTAAATACATGAAATTCAATAAAGCATGAAGTACATGAGTTGACAGACCAGAAACTAAGTTCCTGACAAAATCAAGGCTTTGATATCACGTAGTGACCATCCCAAAAGCTTAAGCTATTAGGTGAACGCACATTGAATGCCTCTTATTATATCACTTAGTATAAGATATTTTACAAATCCTATCTAATATCTAATATAAATAACAAATATAGATATTGATTCCTGAAATTAAAATAGAAAGGCAACAAGTCCCCATAATAATGGAAATGCAATTCATCTCAACCGTTTTAATGCATAGAAAATACAGCAGCTAACAATTTAGGAAGAACTTCTCATGGAAAGGGGCACGTCAATTAAAAATATTGAAAATTTAAAACCATGATAACTATAATACCATGCTAAAAAAACAGCAGTTAGAAAGCTTATGATGGCAGGATATACAGAACCAGTTTGTACCTTGATTTGCAGGAAGCTTTGACAGATTTATTTTCAATGTTAGGTTAAACCCATCCCTTGGAGGATCTTTAATTTGTACAGTAGCTCCGTATGCAGCTTTTATTGCGTCTATGGCTCCAAAAGGAAGTCCATTGACAAAAATTGTCTCTGAAGATGGGGGAGGTAATGATACTGAAAGCAACAAAACATGAGGATTCTTTGTTGACACCTGCAATAATTTTTGCTTGGTCAAATGCACATCCCAAAACTGTCAGAAAACCAACATATAGCTAACAAAAAGTGATCAAGGGCAACCATACAAATGATATCCACAATCATTTTCAACATAAAAATCATGGTTACCTGAACATGATATCGAACATCATCAAATTCAACCCAGTGGTGATCCAGTTCAATACCCTTTTCAAGACTGAAGCAGACAGTAGATTGTCATTAGAGATATGCCATAGATCATAAAGGCAGAAGTTCAGTGTTAAGCAGAATATGCTTCATTACAAGTGAATGGAAATGATAG
This sequence comes from Arachis duranensis, assembly GCF_000817695.3. Classification (NCBI taxonomy): domain Eukaryota; kingdom Viridiplantae; phylum Streptophyta; class Magnoliopsida; order Fabales; family Fabaceae; genus Arachis; species Arachis duranensis. Next base: position 9,941,096 of record NC_029772.3, read on the forward strand.
ATAATGATGACCAGAACTCATATATCAATGTATCAGTTGCTGTAATTCACCCTCTGCTACTGAAATAGAAATTGACAGATTCCAAAAACAAGGGAATCTAGTACAATTATCTTTCTTGAACAAAAAAAAAAAAAGAATAGATAGATTGAGGATTTAACTGTAAGCTATTTAAGTGCCTGCCCTCCCTCCCAAAAACATTGTCTGATTTCAAGATACTCCACTCAGTCCCTTAATTATTCTCTCAGTATGGCTACTTTCATCCATTAAACTGCTTAAAAGTCCAAAGCTCCCTCTAAGATCAGGTCCTTTATTTGGATTGGTGCTTAATATAAATAATACCAGAGAACATGTTGTGGGTTAATAGGCACATAAGGCTATTTCCCTTGTATTTCTGTTATTTTGGTGCCTACTCAGAATCAGTTTGAAATATATCCATACACTTTCCTGTTTCTATCCATCTATGGAATTCCTTATTTTTCTTTTTTCAGCAAATGCTCGATGGATCCCAAGTTAGTAGTCACTAGATCAACTTTCAATGCTTACATAATTCGGGCAGAAGTAAAGAAGCAAAATCGTTGCAGCAATGTGCAAATTGTGCTACACTCCAATGCACATGCTTCAAACATAGCTTTTATATTTAAAAAAGGTATGATACAACAGTGGATTTGGGATAAACAAACTAGCTTCTATTTGATATAAGGAATATAGCTATATAGTGGCATAAGAAAGTCAGGATGATAACACAAACTAGGTACCCATCCTTTATGGTTACTTAAACAGAACAAACAAGACCATAACGTTCTAAAATGAATCCTATATTCCTATTCAAATTTAAGCTATTAACATCTAAACACCTATAGCATTTTTGAGGCCTCCCTCCCACTATCTCTAGCAATTGACACCGTTCCATCCGATCCAAGTCTCTACCAGTCTTCTTCACACGTCTCCAAATCACCTAAGGCAAGTTTCTACAATTTTCTTCACAACAGATGCCCACCCCAACTTCCTCTCTGATGCACTCATTCCTAATCCTTCGTCCACTCATCTAACATAGCATCCTTTTCTCCGCAACACTTAGCTTATTTTCTTATTGAAAGACAATAGGAACTAACTTTACATAAAAAGGTTCTAGAATTTCACTCAATCCAAATACACCAAACTCCACCTAAAGCATAACACTTGCAAGACAAGTTTCCCTAAAATTAAAGGACCAATTGCATAAATACCTTAGTTTCTATGGCTAATTTGTTAGGTACACTAGTTACGTCAAACTATACCAACCCACCTAGCAGAAACCAAACAAAAAAGCTTCAATTTTTGTCATGAACTTGCACTCTAAGCAAAAGAATAATAAGAAAACAAAAAAGTATTATTAAGAGGACCTAACATAAAACACAGAACCTAAATTCGTGAATTGAATGAAATGTAAGAGAGAGAGAGAGAGAGAGAGAGAGAGAGAGAGAGAGAGGGTTTGGGAACATACTTCTGAAGGCGATTCAATAAGGTTTGAAGGAGGAACCTTGAATGGGACTGAAGGAGTATCATGGATCTCTATGCAGCTCTCAGCTTCTGGTCTCTGCTCTGGTTGATTATGGGTTGAGAGTGGCAGTGAATTGGGTTAGGTTAGATCGAGAAAGAGAGAGAGAGAGAAAAGGATGATTCGTTTCTTGAAGAGTGAGAATTGGAAAGAATGGGAATTAGAATAAAAAAATGGAAAATGGAAACGGAGGTAGAAGCTGGGTGGCGCTGATTATTGTGATTGATACCATGCCCGATGCTGTGAATGAATCCCGATGCCGATTCCTTTTGCCTCTTTTGGACTTCTCCTTTTTCTTTTTTTGAAATATAATTTCCAAATGTTTCTATTTTAAAATTAAAATTTGTTTTACTCAATACATTTTGTAAAACGATCAACTCTACCGTTGTAGCTTGTGAAGTCAATTAATGTTTGAGAAGCTCCAAGCCTAAAGTTTATTCTTTTGCAATTACTGGGAGGCTCATTTTTTTAGTAATGAAAAAGAGCATGTATTATACTTAGTTATGAATTAATGGTGTGTTTTTTATTCATATGATTTTTTTTTAATTTTAAATTATAAATTAGAAGCTCAGATTTGGCTTGCATGAAAAAATCGAGCGTTTGATTTGTAACAAAGTGAATTTAAATTAAGAGAAAAACAAAATTGAGCCTTCTATTTATGCATGGTAAATTTTTTTATTTTAAAAGAGAAACAAATCAATGGGTAAATTTTGTAAGAAAGAATAAAAAATTTTAAAAACCCAAATCGAAAATTTGATTTGTAATTTTCTAAATCTAACTTTTTGTATGGGTGTTTGCGGTGCGGTGTAGATTAATTTTGAGTAAAAAATTCATCCGATCTGAACACTAATTTTGTTTGTGGTACACTTTGGATTGGATTGAATTTGCGGTTTTGTAAATTAAAAAAATTAAATACATATAACAAGTCTTAACATCAAATTTTAAATAATCAACAATAACATAACAAGTCTAAACAATATCTTTAAAAAGTAAAAACCAACGATAACATAATAATAGAAATAAAATTATAGGTTAGTTAAATAAATAAATAAATAACATTTTGAACATAAAATATTTATTAAATAATAATAATACTAAATAATATAAAAATGTATAACAAATTGAACATGTTATAAGTATAATGAGGTAATGTCCAAAATGATTCTTAAAATTCCCAACTCGCTTCAGCCTTTACTTTTTAAAATGACCAAATAAGTCCCTCACTCTCGTAATCGTGAATTTCCGTTAGTCCAAAAGTTACTAAATAATAATAATACTAAATAATTTCCGTTAACGGTGCTGAGGTGTACAGTTAAGTGCCACGCTGACGTGGACAGACAATGAATTCAACTCAAATTTATGTTCCAAATTTGATTAAAATGCTCAAATTGATCCAATTTTTACTTATAAAACTTATAAAACCCTAACCCCAAATGTTCATCACCTTAGCACCGTTAAAACATTTAGTAATTTTTGGACGATTTTGAGAGTGGAAGATTTATTTGGTCATTTTAAAAAATGAGAGACTAATCTGAAGCGAGTTGAAAATTTCAGAGACCATTTTGTGCATTACCTCTAGGGATGGCAATACCACCCGAACCCGTGGATACACACTCCACCCCTACCCGCTCGGGGCAGATTTTTAGCGGGACGGGTTTTTTGGAGGAGCAGGGACGGGTCGGATTTAGGTAATACCCATCCCGCTATGGCTTGGTTTGGTAAAGCTTTTTGAAGATGTGCTTGTGCTTTTTAAAAGCTCAAGCTCCTCATTTTGTGTTTGGTAAATCAAAAAGATCATGTGCTTGTGCTTGCAGCTTTTAAAAGATCGGGGTACTTTTGAAAGCACCTAGGATAGAGCTTTTCAAAGTTGGCTTGTGCTTTTCAAAATTTAAAAGTCTAATATAACCTCATATGTTAACTAATTTTCAAATTTAATGTTTGCATTTATGTCTATTATAGTATTTTTAAATTTTAAAAGCTATTTTACCAAACACAATTGATGTTACTTATGTTTATTAAAAGTTGTTTTTGATTTGATTTACCAAACATAAATGCTACAACTTTTAAAAAGCCATCTTTTAAAAGTTAACTTTTATAAGCTACTTTTAAAAAGTAAAAGCTTTACCACCTCTAAGTATAATTGTAAATATAATAATAAAATAATAATATTATAACACATTGTGCGATTTGAATTTGATTGGATCGGTTATAAAAATAGATCCAAAATCCGATCAAATCCAGCAATTTGTAAAAAATAGAATCCAATCATATCCGAATTAATACGATTTTAATCAATTTTCAATTTAAATTGGATTAGATGAGCGGTTTAATTTGATTCGGTTTGAATTTAAACACCCTAACTTTTTGATTTGTTTGTCATCATCTTTCACACCCAAGAATAACACACCTAATTCTAATATTGGCTAAAACACACGTTTCTTTTTTTTTTTTTCCTCTAAATGCCAATGTGATTTTACTTTCTTAACGTGTGTTTATAAGAAACTAGAAATAGTAGCTTCCCAATATAAAAATCCACTTTAGGATTGAATTTATTTTGTTTTATCAATTCTACTTTTTATTTCCTTGTTTGGAGTCCTTTAGTATTCAAATATTTTAAATATATAATTATATTTTTTTATTAAATTTTTACTTTTGATTTTGTATAAAAAATATTTTTGTTTGGCTTTGTTAAAGTTTATAAGGGTAATTTTTGTATATTAATTTATTATTATAATTTTGTTATAATATAAATTATTGATCCCATTAAAAAGAACAAAATGAATTTATAAAAGAGTATCGAGAATATTAAAAAATTATGAATAATATAATTTAATAAAATATATTTTGATATATTTTTCATGTATTATTTTTGTTTTTGATATAAAAATATATTTTGTCAACTTTTATATATTATTTTTATTTTAATAAGTAAATATTAATTTTATTATAAAATTAATTAATAATATCTATTTAAATATTTAAATTAAAATAATAAAATAATATAAAAAATTTATTTAAATTGATGTCTATTTTAATAATTTTTTATTTAGAAGTAATTTTGAATAGTATGATCCAAACAATATTTATTTTATTATAATACATTTTAATATAAAGATTACCAAACATAAATCATTTTAACACAAATTAACTTTTCATCAAAATCAAGTTTACAAAATCAATTTTATGCAAATTTTCATTTACAAACTGAAATTTAAACACATATTTCATCTCCAATATGAAAATTAAAAAGCGATTACAGGATAGCATTAGATGAATTTGTAATATTAAATTTTGAAACAATACCGATTCTTTTACTATGATACAAATGGAAATTTATGAGTTTAATATTAATACATTAATAATATAACACATAAAATATTTTACATAATTATTAAATTATAACTATCTGTTTAAATAATTATTCACACGAAATCACGAATAATATAAAAATAATTATTTTTAAAATAAAATATAATTTTTGTCCCTAACATTTTTAAAATTATTCTCGACGTGTAATTTGATTCAATTTTATCTTTAACTTTGAAATCATTTCAATTTTATTCCTATAATAAATTTTTATTGTCAACAATTAGTCAAAATTCTTTTTTCCAATTTTAACCCTCATTCATCTAACCCTAATCCTAACTCATCACTCCAAACCTCTCCGTAGCAGCGGTGATGGCGACTGATATATTCTGCCACCGCAACTCCTCCATCGCAGAGCGCGAGTCCTACCGCCACTACCATAATCCCCGGCCAGACAGATGTTGCCCACTTCGACCTTCGCAAGCGTCTCCCCACCTTCATCCTCGCTTTATGTTCGCTGCCCTCTTTGAGCCCCACATGCCTCTCTCCAACCTCCAATGGTGATGGGATGACAATAACGGTGAGTGGTGGCAGTTGGAAGGGAAGAGGCGCGGCAATGATGAGGGCGACGGTAACGGAGGCGGGGTGGTGAGAAGGAACAAGTGAGAATCGGTGAGAAGAAAGGAGGCGGAATGGATAGTGTTGATCTAATGAAGAGGGAGGGGGGTTGAGGTGAAGGGTTGGAGGGGTTAGGTTTGGAGTGATGAGTTAGGATTAGAAGAATGAGGGGTTAAATTTGGAAAAAAAATAATTTTGGCTAACTGTTGACTATCAAAATTTTACTGTAAGAATAAAATTGAAATTATTTCAAACATTACGATCAAAATTTAATCATATCATATGTTAAAAATTTTAAAGCATTCACAAACTCCTTCGTTGCAAACTCTAATTTAACATTTTCACCTCCAAATGGATAATCATCAATGGGATCACATGGACGCCGAAAATCTTTGATCTGTTCAGCACATCTCCTCTCCAATTTTCCTTCTAACTTCAAATTGAAACACTGTCGTAAGTCGAGAGATTCAAGATTGGGACACCCATCAAGAATGGCAAGTAAGCCATCATTGGTCAACTTGTTTCCAACAAGCTGTAGATGGTGTAATGCAGGCATTGTTTCCACAATGGCAAATGCAACCTTATTGGACTCGATGTGCGGAGTTCTGTGGCATTCTATATTAAATTTCAATGTTCTTAACCGGGGGCAGCTCTGGCCAATAGTTTCTAGAGGATACTCGGATAAATGGCTGATAGATATGTCAAGTTCTTCCAACTGAGGTAGCTTTTTTGCAACTAAAGCCAATCCCATATCTGTTATATCATAGCATAGTATAAGGCATAGACGTCGTAGATGACTTGTGCTGTAAATGGAAAGACAACAACAACGGAAGATATAGTTAAAAAAAACAGAGATGCTAATGAAAATATGAACTTGGGTATCTGTATACAACATATGATTATTTTAACTTCAAACAGAAGCACCAAACACTACATGCATTGTAACTGTACCAGCTAGAACATACTTACTCTATTGTACCCATTATCGTTTCAATGCTCTCTCTATTACTATTTACTTGTATTATTTGAAGCATAATTTACTTCATACATGACTTTTTTGTGAGTTTTACACAAATTATGAAAGTCAAGAACATGAGTATAGGAGAGAACTGATTACTTTTAAAACATGATATAAGAAAAAATATTCTTGATATTTAAGTTTGGTATTAAAAAATATAAAGTAAAATAAAAAATTATAAACAAATTCATTATCAGCATATGACTTTTATAGTTTTATCCTTAATAGTGTTAACAGAACATTAATACGAAGACATCCTCGTTGGATTCAAACAAATCAAACAGCAGGAAGGACAGAAATACAAAACATTTGAATACAATCAATTTCCATGGGGAGGTAGCTTTAATTCCAATCTCTACTAAAACTTGAAGCTACACTATCCAGATGCCTTCAATAATCAACCAATACCAGAGTATTTCAACATAAACTCAGTCCTAGGCCACAAGAAACATGATTTCAACATAAACATACCACTTGGCTCTCAAAGATGAGAACTATGATTACCAAGAGTATTTCATTCTGAAACTTTATTGAGGGTAAAATCTAAAAATTGACAATTAGCAAAAATCAAAATAAATCAAGTTCATCTTGCTTGTTAGGAAGCTAATAACACTTCGATATTTTATTATTCTGAAATAAACAATCCGCTTAGTCCCTTAGGCTGCATTTAATTTTGAGAACAGAATAAAATATGGCAGAGAACAGGACATAAAATACAGAGAAACTAGGGTAAAACACTATAATAAGCCAAGGAGAATGAAATTTTACACAAATAAGCCAAATGAAAAATTGGTTCATGAATCCACCAAAGCACATTACTATATAGTTCGAATCAGGTTCATTCGAACTCTATTCACACATAATTCGAATCATCTTGATTCGAATTATGCACAAACGTGCACACACACTAATTCGAATCATGTTGATTCGAATTACACTCACACACGCTGCACATAGCTTTAAAATATTAATGAGCTATCTATTCGAATTTCATACAATACTCTTTTGCGCATTTTTAATAGCTCATGAATATTTTTTTATAAATTTTTTAAATAAATTTATTTAAATTATACCACAAAAAAATATTTTATTCTATACAAAATAATTTTAAAAATGGCTTAAAAGATGTTAGGAGTACTATAAAAATTTGTAATGTCCTAATGACTTAGGACATTAGAAATACTCTACATAGTCAATAATAATTTAGAAATTAAAAAAAAATATAGTTATAACCAGTATTTACCTAAATTAGTAGAATATTACAAACTTTCATAGTACTCCTAACATTTTTTAAGCAATTTTTTTTAAAATTATTTTGCATAGAAAATGGCTTAAAAATGCCCTTTATTCTAGGCAAAACAATTTAAAAAATAGCTTAAAAAAATGTTAGGAGTACTATAAAAATTTGTAATGTCCTAATAATTTAGGTAAATATTGGTTGTAACTGTATTTTTTTAATTTCTAAATTAGTATTGACTATGTAGAGTATTTTTTTAATGTCCTAAGTCATTAGAACATTAAAATTTTTTATAATACTTCTAACATTTTTTAAGTCATTTTTTAAATTATTTTGCCTAGAATAAAGTGCATTTTAAGCCATTTTAAGCCATTTTCTGTACAAAATAATTTAAAAAATGGCTTAAAAAATGTTAGGAGTACTATAAAAGTATGTAATATTCTAGTAATTTAAAATTTTTAATAAAAAAATGGACATAATTAAATCATGAGTAATTCGAATCTATTCAATTCGAATTACTATGTGCAGCGTGTGTGAGTGTAATTCGAATCAACATGATTCGAATTATGTGTGAATAGAGTTCGAATGAACCTGATTCGAACTATACAATAATGTGAGTTGGTGGATTCATGAACTAATTTTTCATTTGGCTTATTTGTGTAAAATTTCATTCTCCTTAGCTTATTATAGTGTTTTACCCGAGAAACTAGTATTTTCTTTGTATTTTATTTGTTGATAAATTAAATATAAGATCGAATAAATTAAAAAAAAATCCATAAAATATAATTTTAAAAAATTGATATGAGAGTAAAAGAAAAAAAATAACTTGGGTGTCCTTCGGTGTGCACGTCTCAATAACATGATTTTGTGATTCGGTGCATGTAAACAATCGCAACCTTATACTTGACAGAAAGATATGACAGAAAGTCGAAATTTAGGTAAAAATTTAATCAAATCACATTTAAGGTGAAAACTCAGGTGTATTTGATTTCGCATTTGACTTTGATAGTTAATAGTTGAGAGCAGTTAGATGATTTGACTGATTTGACTATATTTTCATCTAAAGGCTCTCAACTATCAACTTCACATGAAATTGAGTGAACCTGAGTTTCCACCATCATTTAATCGCTCTCAGTTCCCAAGTTACCAACTTCACCTGAGTTCGTCAGCACCTGAATTTCCATCTTAACAGAAACCCTAATGATCACCAAAATTGATACTCACATTGAAATTCGAAGCCGAAAACAAAGAAAGCCAAACGAAAACTTAACCTAAAAAGGAAAGGAAAAAAACTTACGAATCAGTGATGTACTTGAGAAGAGAGTCAGTGGCGAAATTGTCGACGGTGATGTCGGTTAATTGGCCGGAGCTGAGGTCGATTGCACGGCGGCACATGGCGTCGAGGCTGTCATCGGAGCAGTAGGCGATACCGTCTCTGTGATGCATGTCGATGGTGTGCCAGATGATAGGGTCCTCGGAGAGATTGCGCCACTCCGAACAGACTCTCCGAACGTTCCTCAGCACCTCGATCGCACCTACCTTCACAAATATCGCGGACAACACGTCTCGCGGCAGCTCCAGCCAGTTCGGTTGGCCTTTGTGCCTCCATTGAAGAACCGTAGAAGTTTCTCGGGTTTTTCCTTTTTTGTTCATAACTTGGTTACTCGGTACTCGGTAGTCACTCTGTGGGCAAAGTATTTAATAAATTTGTGAAAGAATAAAAAATAAAAATAGAAAAAAACGACGAAGAAATTGTGTTGATTGTTTAATCGATTAAATTATGAAGATAAAATTAAGTATATATAGATAAAGATAAAGATAAAATAAAGATAAGATAGAAAGATAATATAAAAGGTATGTTTGGGTATTATTTTTGAAAAAGATTTTTTTTAAAAATGATATTTTTTAAAAGATATTTTATAAAAGTAAAAGTGATTTTATATTTAGATATTTCATGTAAAAAAATTTTTTAAGAAAAAATCTTTTTTTGAGTTATCTTTCTCTAAAAGATCTTATGCAAAAGTAAAAGTAATTTTATGTTAGAATATTTCATGCAAAAAAAATCTTTTTATCTATTAATTATGTTTTGGTATAATAATATAAAAATACTTATTTATTTATTTATTATATAAATATATTTTTTTTAAAAGAAAAAAGATCTTTTAAAAAAAATGCAAATTACAACTTCTCAAAAAAATATTTTTTTCTATTTTTCTAGTGTTTTTACTTTTATTACTAGAAATTTGCCAAATATGCTAAAAAATAAAAAAAATCTTTTTCATTGAAAAAAGATTTTTTTAATCAAAATAATTGAGTCCAAAACAAACACTATATTTGGGTAAAATAAGATAAAAAACTTTTTGTTTATTTATTATATGAAAAATATTTTTTTAAGAAAAAATATCTTTAAAAAAATGTAAATTATAACTTTTTCAAAAAGAAATTTTTTATTTTTCTAGTGTTTTTATTTTTATTACAAAAAATTTTCCAAACACACTAAAAAATAAAAAAAAGATTTTTTTTTGAAAAAGAATTATCAAAATAATGGTACCCAAACAAGTACAAAGATAAGATAAGATAAGATAATAAAGACTAAGGGTTTATTTTGGTGAGCTTTTAAGAAAAGATTTTTTTTGAGTTATTTTTTTTAAAAGATCTTATAAAAAAAGTAAAAGTAATTTTATGTTTGGGTATCTCATGTAAAAATATCTTTTTATTTATCAATTATGTTTGGGTATAATAATATAAAAGTACTTTTTATTTATTTATTACATGAAAACATTTTTTTTAAAGGAAAAAAGATCTGTTAAAAAAATATATAAATTACAGCTTTTCAAAAAAGATATTTTTCTGATTTTTCTAGTGCTTTTACTTTTACTATTAAAAATTTACTAAACACATTAAAAAATAAAAAAGATCTTTCTTCATTGAAAACGATATTATTTTATCAAAATAATGGCGCCCAAACAAGCACTAAAATTGTAACTGAATTTATTTATGTATTTTGTTGGACAAAATTTGTGGGTCGCGAAACTTCTTTATTGTTGTCGTGGGCTAAGATGGAAGAGTAGTTTAATACGCCCCACAAACGGGAGGATGAAAGAGGTCAAGAACACAAGTATTAAGATAGAAGGGTTGAGAAGATAAAGGTTTGGTGAAGATGTCAGCTAGCTGCCCAGAAAAGGAAATGGAAAAAAATTTCATCACTCCAACTTGAGCTTTTTGTCGAACCCAAGTGGTAATCAACCTCTCGTTAATGAAAAACCGGGTTAGCAGCAATATGAAGAACACTCTGATTATTACAATATAAAACTGGTGGGCAGATAGGAGAGATTCGTAAAAATTGTAACACATTTAGTATCCATTGAAGTTCACAAGTTGTGTTGGCAAGTGTACGATATTCTACTTTCAGTGGTTGAGCGGGCAACGGTGATTTGTTTTTTGGTCTTCTAACAGACTAAAGAACTGCCTAAGAAGAAACAATGGTCTGTTAATGTCAGGACATCCAACCAAATCAGAGTCACTGAAGCCGAGAAGTTGAATTTCTGATTCTCTTGAAAAGAAAAAAGTCCTTTGCCAAGGCTAGTTTTCAAATATCGTAACACATGCTTAGCAGCTTGAAGATGAAATTTAGCAGGAGATGCCATAAATTGACTTAATTATTGAGTGGCATGGTCGAGTAGTGGTTATTTTCTAAGAGATATACAAAAGGGTCAGATAGCAGGAGACTTTTATCTTGATATAATCTTGTGATACTATCCATTGAAACAAAGGTAGGTTTAGCACCTAATAAACCAAAATCTTTCAAAAGATTAAGACAATATTTTTTAAGAGATAAGCAAATTCCCTTTGCTGATTGAGCAACTTCAATATCTAAAAAATATTTTAATGGACCCAAGTATTTTATTCTAAAGTGTTGGTGCAAAATAGATTTAATGGCAGCAAGTTTAGAAATGAAATTACCAGTGAGAACAATATCGTCAACATAGACTAGAAAGATAGAAATTTGGGTACCAGTGAATTTAACAAATAGACTATAAACATATATATGATTTAATTTATTTTCAGTATGTATTTATATTTCAACATGTATTTTATACTAGTGATTGACTTTAATAGCGGGACTTTTCGTAAATAAATAATTTAATTATTTTAATTACCGACATATGTAATTTGTAACGTATTTACCAATTTACATCGCATTTATTTATCTCATTTACACTGTAAATAAGATAATTATGAATGTATCTCGTTTTCACTGTAAACAAGATATATGTGTTTGTTGATGCCACACTTGAATGGCTTTGAGACACGTTCTAAGACAATACTCTATGTCTTCCATACTAAGATTGCACCACTGGTAAAGAGGGGAGGAAGTGAGCCCTTTTCAAAAAAAGAAGTCTTGAGTAGGCAGGTCATTTAAAAAAGCCAACCAAATTAAAACCTTGGTTTTCTCAAGAATTCTCAATCTCGAAAAACCACAACCAATCACCATTCATGGGCCACTGATAACCACTTACAGTAGAGTAAGTTCGAGACAAGGAAGCTTCCCAAAACCAAGAAGGATTTTCTGTCACTGAAACATTAATCGGGTTAAAAAGATTCCACAAATTGTGAAGGTAATCCAGAACAAGAGTGAAAAGAGTGTGCCATTGCCACTGACCATTAACCCAAACATTATTTAGGCATCTCTCTCCAACCTTACATTTCCAAAGAAATTGTCTAAGAACAGAATCAATTTTCTTACAAAAAGATTAAGGAAATAAAGATACATGCATGGCTGCATTTGGTAAATAGATAGGGAAAAAGCAACCGACTTGATAAGACACACTCTCCCCACTTTATTTAGCAGTCTCCCTTTTCAGTTTGCAAGTCTGCTCTTAATCTTTTCCAATGATTCATTAAAGGTAGCTCGGGAGGATTTTGGATGGCCAAGGTTGACTCCCAAATACTTGCCAATGTCACGAGTGAAACGAATCTGCGAAACACCAGATAAAGCCTCCCTTTTCCTATTAAAATCATTTACAGAACAAACAACTTTTAATTTATCACAGTTGACTTTTACTTCTGATGTTTTAGAAAAAAGGAGCATAGTGTGCATGACATTTTGGACCTGTCTTTTAGTTGCTTTACAAAAAAGTAGAAGGTTGTCAGCAAACATCAAATGCGACACTCTAGGACCTCCCCTCAAAACTGCCACCGCCTCCCAAGTACCTTCTTCCACCTGGTTTTGAATGAAGCAAGCCAACCTCTCCATATAAAGAATGAAAAGATACAGCGATATGGGATCTCGTTGTCACAATCCTCTCTTTGGGTGAAAGCTACGCAATTTATTTCCATTCCATAAGATAGACAAATTGGATGCTCGACACAGTTCATGATAAGAACAATGGTTTTTGAAGGGAAGCCAAACGAGGAGAGGGTGTGGGCTAAAAATTTTCAATCGACTCTGTCATAAGCCTTTTCTAAATCGATCTTGAAAGCCAAGGCCCCTTTCTTATACTTAGTTAACTTGAGAAAATGAATCATTTTTCGAGCGATAATAATATTGTCTGGAGCTCCCCTACCATGTATGAAACCTCCTTGAGTTGGCTTTACATTGTCATATAAGTAAGGGCGGAGTCTATTAACAAGCACCTTGGTTAAAACCTTGTAAATCACATTGCAAAGGCTTATGGGCCGAAACTCCTTAAGAGTATTTGGAGAATCACATTTCGGAATGAGAACTATTAACGTTTTCACCAGGGCACTACTTAAAGACTCCCCACTAAAAACTTGCTGAATTTTTTTCCATACATCTCGACCCACCACATCCCAAAAATCTTTAAAGAAGAAGGCTTGAAAACTATCAAGGTCCGGTGCTTTAAGCGGGCTCATGCTATCAATGGTTGTTTTGATTTCAAGCAGAGAAATGAGCTTGGTGAGAGAATCACAAGCTTTTGTACTGAGAACTGGCATAGGATAATTACCCATACAATCAATATTCATTTGTTCAGTGGAACAAAATAAATTTTTATAAAAAGAGATTACTTCTTGTTCAAGGACCTCAGCATCGTAAGACTAGCTCCCATCACTAATCAACAAACCATGCACTTTATTGGCTTTTCTTATAACAGTTGTTTGCATATGAAAAAACTTAGTATTCCTATCACCAAAACAAACCCATTTCTCTCAAAATTTTTTATACCAAAGCATCTACTCTTGAGCTAAAACAATATTATAATCTGCCCTAGTTCGTTCTTCCTGCTCAATTAAATTTGGGTCATTGAAAACTTCTTTTAGAGCTCATCAAGTCGGCTTTCCAGCTCTCTCTTGCACAAGAAAATGTTACTAAAGGTTTTGGAATTCCAAGGATGCTTGTTGAACCTTTAGCAACCTTGTTTGAATATAAGGTTTTGATTGACGACATGTTCTCTGGACCAGCGGTTTATAGTCAGTGTGCGTTGTCCATGCTGCCTGGAATCTAAATGGTTTCGACCCCTTCCTCATAGGAGCTCCCTTGTAGCGAATTAACAAAGGGCAATGAAAAGAGTGAAGGCAGCAGAGAACCTCCGCAAAGGCTTCAAGAAACAATAACCTCCATTCCCCCATTACTGCAAGCTCTATCAAGCTTTTTAGTCACGTCCTTATCGCCTTGAATCCACCAAAACCAAGTAAATCTTCTTCCATTGGTAACCAAATTAAACAGACCGTAGGAGTTCAGAGTAGAAGAGAAAAAATTGCTGCGAGAAGTGTAGAACTTGCCACCCTTAACATCTTGATTACTTATGATCTCATTAAAATCACCTAAGACAAGCCATAGATCCTCAATTAACAGAGATTTCCATCAAATGATTCTAAAGATCATCTCTAGTCTTAGGTTGCGGACTCCCATAAACAACACTACACACCCATGATTTACCGTCACCATTAATCTCCATTATCAAACATTGATGAAAGCTCCACAAAATAGAACAGAAAAATTGTGGAGCAGAAGACAGGAACCAAATCCCCTCTTATGACCATTAGCTTCTACAATCCCAATAAATTGAAAACCCAAATTCTCCTAGAATCTCTTCATTGAATCATAAGTAACATGAGTTTTAATGAGAATGAAAAAAGATTTATACTTCTTTACTAGCTCCTTGCAATGAAAATGGGACATTTTATTTGATGCCCCTCTCACATTCCAACATACAATATTTAAAGGCACACAATGGGAATTAATTATCATATAAATTCTTGCATACTTGTCCCGCTTTGCAGATTTAGCTGCTAGATCAACTCGAATCGGGATGCCCACTGTTGCCCAATTCTCATCGTGATCACTTTTTGATAGAACTTGATATTCAAACTTGAGATTCTTATCCATGCCGATGTAGATACAAAGGATTCCTCACATGCATGGTACAAACTCAGGGCTCCAAGGTTTCACTACCACATAGTGAATTGCAATCATTCATGGTCCACCAAGAAGGACTCTCTTCCTATCTTCCTGCAGGTCAAACTTGACCAAAAAATAGCCAAAACCAATATCTAAAACTTTGTAACCTCCCTTCCTCCTCCAAACACCCTTGAACTTATGAACTATAGCCATGTAACTAAAGTTTTTGTTCAAAACCTTAATTACAATTGGCATTTAAATAGGGCATCACCAACGCCTCTCTCGCTGCAGGCTTGAAGGTAACGCATGATATGTCTGCATCACCTTGCTTTTTCACAAATGTTGCCATTTTCTCCCCCACAAGGATTTCAGCCACCAGCAACACCTTGGCCGTAGATGCACCCACCACCTTGTCTCTAAAGGAGACCCTTGGAGTACTTTGTTATGAATCTTCGATGATCCCTCACCTGCTACAGCCCTTGTGACACCTTTCGTATTCTTTCTACCGCCATTATCAACGATCCTCTCTGTT
The DNA here is from genome assembly GCF_000817695.3 of Arachis duranensis. Classification (NCBI taxonomy): domain Eukaryota; kingdom Viridiplantae; phylum Streptophyta; class Magnoliopsida; order Fabales; family Fabaceae; genus Arachis; species Arachis duranensis. The sequence goes on from NC_029772.3 coordinate 9,956,707, forward strand.
TTTTTCTCTTCGTTGTTTCCCCGCTTGCCCCTATCAAAACTAACGAAATCAAAGTAAAAAAAAACTCGTATCTAAGAAACCTATTTGAACATTTATAAAAATAAAGAATTATTTTAATATATGCTTGTATTTTTTTTCTGTAAAGCACTCATTTTGGTATTCTTAAAGAATAGAGTAAAGACAGACAAATTTATTTTTTGTTTACAGTATTTTCTAACTTGACAGGTAAAAAAGATTAATCTGTCATAAATTTGAGTTTCCTACACTTATTTAAGTGGATAAATGAGCTAATCATTTAATCAATCCTAATTGGTTAAATATGATATTTTTTTTGGAGTAAACTACTATTTATATCTACGAAAGTTAAAAATACTGACATATCTATCCATAGAAGAAGAAAATTACCATTTGTACCTATGAAATATGGGTTTTATACAATAAAATTATCCAAACACTAAAAAATCACCTAAAGTGGTGGTGCAGATAAGGGTAATTTAGGATTTTTAAGTAATTTTTTAGTGTTTGAATAATTTTGTTGTGTGGAACCTATATTTTATGGGTACAAATGGTAATTTCTTTCTTCTATGGGTAGATATGTCAGCGTTTTTAACTTTTGTATGTAGAAATGGTAGTTTATGCTCTTTTTTTTTTGTAAAAACTACAAATTTTTTTTGTTGTCCACGGTATTCTCTAGTAAAGGATTAGTTTGTTGTAGTCTCGTATATCTGAATTCCATTTAAGAGTCTAGCCAATAAATTACTACATACAGAAAAAAAATTCAAATATCATATACTTGTTTAAGCAGACAAGCGAGTAAGCCACTCCATAAAATTGGTTTAAAGACGACAAATCTAATCCTATCAAAATAATCATGAAATTTATTTATGTTGTGATAAGTATGATGGATGTCCATTTAATATGGACGGTTCATAATTTTTCAATGATGAAGACTCATGTTACTAAAGGAGAATGAAATTAATGATAGTTGAAAGAGAAGACGATTTGTGTGTTTAAATACAGGAAGCATCAATCTAAAATAAATACAGTAATACGAATACAAAATATTTCTCCATCTCTTTCTCTCTTCTTACTTATGCTACAATATATAATATTAATATATGAATTATCTCTATTACATTAAGATAATAATATTGGTGAAAATTAATAGGAGAATTTTCTATTTATATTTATTTTCTCTTCCTTATTTATTTATTTATTTTACAACATGTTATCAGTACGAGATACTGATCAAATTTTAGGAAAACTCTAGTAATAAATTTTTATTATGTTAAAACTCTCTTATCTTGAATTTAATATTCTTGATATATCTGAAAACAACTATTTATCATGGATACTAGATGTTGAAATCTATCTTGATTCAATAGATCTTAGAGATACCATTAAGGCTGAAAATAATGTATTTCAGAAGGATAAAGCCAAAGCCATGATATTCTTTCATCATCATCTTGATGAAAGATTGAAAAATGAATATCTCAAATTAAAAAATCCTGCAGATCTATGGAAAGACTTTGAAGAAAAGTATAATCATCAAAAGATGGTGATACTTCCTCAAGCCCGATATGAATGGACGCACTTGCATCTATAGGATTTTAAATTCATAAATGAATATAATTTAGCAATATTTTGAATCACCTCACGAATGAAATTATGTGGGAAAAAGATAACTGATAATGACATGTTAGAGAAAAAATATTTTTAGCTAATTTCTTGGGCTTTTTTATATAAATAAACATATGAAAAATTTTATTTTCAGGAATACGCATGGATTGGATTATTGTCTGAAATATGCATGGCCAACTCAAGGGAGTTACCCACGAAATGGAGTTGCCCATCAACTCATCCCTGGCGCCCGCGAGATGGAGGGGACATCTGTAGGCTCCAATTCACCTACGACGGACACGAAATGGGGGACAGCCATTTAGTGGCTGCCATCCACGAAATGGGAAAACCAGGGGCAGCGGATACGAATTGGTGCACTTCTTGTGTACCGTCCACGAATTAGGACCATAATTTGCCTATATAGTGTGTGTTTGGATTACAGTTTATAAACGGGAGTTTGCATAAAATTGATTTTGCAAATTTGAGAAATGATAAAAAGTAAGTTTATGTTAAAGTGATTTATATTTGGTAATTTTTGTATCAAAATGGATTATAGTAAAATAAATGTTGTTTGGCTTATACCATTCAAAATCACTTTTACATAAAAAATTACTAAAATTGACATCAACTTAAATAATTTTTTATATTATCCTATCATTTTAATTAATTTAAAAATTCGTGTGAGTTTAAATTACAGTTTACAAACGAGAGTTTGTATAAAAATTTACCCAAATAGATATCAAGTTAAATAATTTTTTTATATTATCCTATCATTTTAATTAGGGTATTTAAATAGATGTTATTAATTAATTTTATAATAAAATTAATATTTACTTACTAAAATAAAAATAACATATAAAAATAGATAAAATATATTTTTAAATAAAAAATATAAATTTTAGATATATATATTTATATATGTAAAAGAATATTTAATCAAATATGTTACACTTTTTAAGTATTAACGTAAGAATGTTATTTTAGTATTTTTTTTACATCGTACTCTTACTCTAATATTCTCGGTAGTCTTATTCTTAATATTAATTTGAAATCCAACTTGAAATCTAAAATTTATGATTTTATTATTATCTATGATTAATTTTTTATTTAATTTATCTTTTTTAATGGAATCATAATTTATATTACAAAAAATTATACTAAAACATAGTATACGAGAATTATAATTATAAAAGAGAATACTAAAAATAATAAAAAAACTTAAATATTTACATTGTAGTGATGGAAACAAATCTGAAAATTCTTGATGATCTTTTTATATAGTATATTTTTAGTATTTTTAGTATTCTTTTTTTGTATGCTATAAATTTTTACTATTATTATTATTTACGGTTAATTTTTTGTTTAATTTACTTTACCTAATAGAATCAATAAATTATATTATAAAAAGATAATAACAAACATAATACACAAAAATCTCAATTATAAAAGTGTATAATGTCAAACAAACAGTTGAAAAAAATAAAAATAATAAATAATAGAAAAATAGAGCTCATATAAATATAAATAACAAGAATTCTATAAATAATACAATAACATGTATAAAGGATAAAATTGGTAACAGGTAAATAAATGATTAGTATCCTTTAGGCCGTTAAGAAAACGCAGAAGCTACAAATAGTTGCTTCTTGTAAACGTAGTTTTGGTAGGAAAATCACTTCTGCGTTCATGAGAAAAAAATTTGTCAAACCAAAAGTTGAAGTTTTCAAGAAGTCTAAACGTGCTTCTTCCTTTCTAACGGGTTTCCCAAACACACCCATAAACGTTCCTGGATCATCTCCGAAAGAAGCCATTATCTACACTCTCCTCCTACTCTCCAAAATTTGCGGCCGGTGGACTAGACATGCCCCATTTCGTGTGCGCCGGCCATGAGGTGCTTCATCTCCTTGGTGGCAGCTACGAAATTGCAAAGCCTGCAGCTGTCCCCTCCATTTCGCGGGCGCCGGGGTGAATTGATGGGCAACTCCATTTCGTGGGCGACGCCCTTGAGTTGGCCATGCGTATTTCAGACAATATTTTAATTCATGCGTATTCCTGAAAATAAATTTTTTCATATGTTTATTTATATAAAAAAGCCAATTTCTTGCCCTCTTGTTGCTGAACGCAACAATGAATTGCTTTTAAAAAATCATGAAGCGCACCCAGCCGGTACCGCCCCATTTTCTGAAGCAAATGCGACAAATCATAACCCTAGAAGAGGTAAATAGCAAAGTTTTGGCAACAAGAAAAATTATGGAAGAAAAAAAAGTTATGTTCACAAGAAAGGATCTCACGAGAAGTGGGATAAAGAAAGAAACAATGGGCAAAATAAATCAACAGATGATAAATATTTCCATTGTGGTGGAAATGGTCATTGGCCGCGTACCTGTCGTACCTCAAGGCACATAGTCGATCTTTATCAAGCATCTTTGAAAATGGACGACAAAGGAAAGGAGGCGAATTTCGTTTCAAATGATGTTGAAAATCCCACCACTCATTATGATGTATCTGATTTCTTTGATGATTCTAAAGAAAATATTGGTCATTTGATCAATGATAAAATAATTTAATATGTGGGATTGTTAAGTATTCATGTAAATAAATAATGTAAGAAACTTCTTGTTAAATTTTATTTTCTATGCATTTGAATTTCAAGTATGATGCATATAAACAACGTTTAATAAAATATTAATGTTTATGTTTAAGAATTTCGAAATCATTAAATGTGTCAAGTTTTAAAATAATGATAATAAAATTTTTAGTATATGATACTATATACAGTATTTTTTAGAAAAACAAAATAAATTTGCTGCGCATATACTTCTACTCATTTTATTATTTTTATTTGTCTTTGAAGAAAATGGTAAGGACATATAGTGAAGATGTTTGCCTTGTAGATAGTGCAAGTTCGCATACTATTCGCAAAAGTAATATATATTTTACTCATGTTGTGCCAAAAGAAGAATATGTTAATACTATTATTGGCTCAGGCAATGTGATAGAAGGTTCCGAAAGAACTATAATTTTGTTTCTTGGAGGAACAAAATTCATAATAAATAATGTACTGTTGTCTACTAAGTCTCTAAGGAACTTATTGAGTTTCAAAGATATTCGCCGAAATGGATATAATACTAAAATAATGAATGAGGGAAAATATGAATACTTATGTATCACAACTCATGATTTAAATAAAAAAGTTATATTAGAAAAGTTATCCTCACTTTCATCTAGATTATATTACACTAAAATTAGTGCAATTGAATCACGTGCCATTGTAAACCCGAAGTTTACCAGCCCAAATGAATTTATAATTTGGCATGACCGATTGGATCATCCGGGAACAACCATGATACAAAAAATTATTGAAAACTCCCATGGACATTTACTAAAGAACCAAAAGATTCTTAAATCTAGTGAATTTTGTTGTGCTGCATGTTCTTAAAGAAAGCTAATTTTAAGGTCATCACCAGTAAATATTTGATTTGAGTCCCTTGAGTTCCTATAAAGGATTCAAGGTGATATATGTGGACCTATTCATCCACCATGTGGATCTTTTAGATATTTTATGGTCCTAATAGACGCATCTTTGAGATGGTTACATGCGTGCTTATTGTCTTCTCGCAACCTGGCATTTGTAAGATTATTTACTCAAATTATTCGATTAAAAGCACAGTTTTCAAAAAATCCAATCAAAGCAATTCGTCTTGATAACACTGGTGAATTTACTTCCCAAGCCTTTGATGCTTATTATATGGCTAACAGAATAAGCGTTGAACATCCAGTACCTCATGTTTACTAACAAAATGGGTTAGCAGAATCACTTATTAAACGCCTCCAATTAATTGCTAGACCCTTACTTATGAGAACATATCTCCCAATCTCGACTTGGAGGCATGCTATTTTACATGCCGCAACACTTATTCATTTAAGACCAACAAGTTATCATCAGTTCTCTCCTATGTAATTAGCTTTTAGCCAGTAGCTAAATGTTTTTCATTTAAGAATATTCGGGTGTGCAATATATATTTCCATTGCACCACTTTCTCGCACAAAAATGGGACCCCAAAGAAAATTGGGAATATATGTTGGATATGATTTTCCGTATATAGTGAGGTATCTTGAGATACAAACTGGAGATATATTTAAAGTCCGATTTACAGATTGTCAATTTGATAAATCAAAATTTTTAACATTAGGGGGGAGAGAATAAGCTTCCTGAAAATGAACTTAATTGTAATGCATCATCCTTGATGCATTTAGATCCTTGATCAGGTCAATCTGAACTAGAAGTTTAAAAGATTGTACATTTACAAAGAATAACAAATCAGTTTATCCACATACCATAAAATACATATGCACCTAATGGATATTGTAACAACCTATTTATACGGATCATTAGATCGTGATATCTATATGAAAGTCCCTAAAGGATTAAATATATCTAAACCATCCAATGAATATTCACAGGGGTTATACTCAGTCAAATTGCAAAGATCTTTATATGGTCTAAAGCAATCTGGGCGAATATGGTATAATCGTCTTAATGAGTATCTAGCCAAAACCAGATTCAAGAATGATGATAACTGTTCATGTATTTTTATAAAGAAATCTGCATATGGATTCATTATAATTACCGTGTATCTTGATGAATTAAATATCATTAGAACCCCTGAAAAGGTTCCAACAATTATAAAAGCTCTAAAAGAAGAGTTTGATATGAAAAATCTTGAAAAGACTAAATTTCGTCTTGGCCTGCATATCGAACGTACAAAAAATGAGATCTTTATTCATCAAATAACATACACAAAAAAGATCTTGAAGAGATTTTATATGGATAAGCCACATTCGTTAAGTACCCCAATGATCATAAGGTCTTTGGATGTGGAAAATGATCAATTTCATCCTAAGAAAGAAAATAAAAATATCCTTGATCTTGAAGTACCATATCTTAGTGTCATTGGAGCACTAATGTATTTTGCTAATAATACACGACCAGATATATCATTTGCTGCAAACTTATTAGCAAGGTATAGTTCCTCTCCAATTAGAAGACATTGGAATGGAATAAAAAAAATCTTTCGATATCTTCATGGAACAGTTGATATAGGATTGTTTTATTCATATGGATCTAAGTCACAACTAGTTGGCTATGCAGATGCAGGATACTTGGTTGATCCACACAAAGAAATATCTCAAACAAGATACTTGTTCACATATGGTGGTACTGCTATATCGTGGAGGTCCACGAAACAGACGATAGCAGCAACCTCCTCTAACCATGCTGAAATACTAGCGATACATGAAGCAAGTCGCGAGTGTTTTTGGCTCAAGAGTTTGATTCAATATATTCCGTCATCATGTGGACTAATTGATCATAAAATAGCTCTAACTGTCTTGTTTGAAGATAATACAGCATGTATTGCTCAATTTAAGCATGGATACATAAAAAATGATAGAACAAAGTATATTTCTCCAAAATTTTTCTTCACTCATGGCTTTCGAAATCAAGGAACAATTGATGTCCAGCAGATCCGCTCAAATGATAATCAGGCAGATTTATTTACAAAGTCACTTTCAAAATTCTCCTTTGAGAAATTGGTATATCAGATTGGGATGCGTTGATTTCGAGATATTAAATGACGTCAACAAGAGGGGGGATTGTATTCTTTTTTCTTTGGTCAGATTTTTTTCCATTGGATTTTTCTTGACAATGTTTTTAATGAGGCAGTCCCTATCACAAAGGATATTATACTCTTTTTCCTTCATTAAAGTTTTTTCCCATTGAGTTTTTCTTTAATAAAAGTTTTAACGAGGCATATTCTTAAATGAACATCCAAAGGGGAGTGTTGTGATAACTATGATGGATGTCCATTTAATATGGACAGTTCATAGTTTTTCAATATTGAAGACTCATGTTACCAAAGAAGAATGAAATTAATGATAGTTGAAAGAGAAGACGATTTGTGTGTATAAATAGAGGAAGCATCAATCTGAAATAAACACAACAATATGAATACAAAATATTTCTCCATTTCTTTTTCTCTTCTTACTTATGCTATAATATATAATATTAATATATGAATTATCTCTAATACATTAAGATAATAATATTAGTGAAAATTAATGGGAGAATATTCTATTTATATTTATTTTCTCTTCTTCATAATTTTGAAAACCGAACTAAACTAATCAGATCAACTGGATTACCAGAGAACCAATCACTTAGTAAATTTGATTGACTTTATAAATCGTCAAGCAAAAAACCGGTTCAAGAATTGGCCAAAATCAACGATTAATCGATAAACCGTTAAAAACTGGCCAATTTATTGAAGGATTTTTGGTTCAGTATAACCTTTTAAAAAACGGCGCTGTTTCACCCTTAAAAAAAAAAAGCTCTAATCTAATCCCCAATGCAGCCCCAGTGATCCAGACATTCAGTCCTTCTCCTCTCTTTTTCTCTGAAAATTGGACATTGAAAGAATAAGAACTCTAATCTCGTAGTCAGGGCTATACTTATATATAAGATATGTGTTTAAAAAATAAAAAAAAATATTATGTAATTTAATAGTTTTATATGTATTATTATTTATTATGTAATGGATTTATGTCTTAATTATTTAATTTACTAATATTTTTTACTTAACTAATTTAATATCATACCCTCAAGTCTTTGTACTTTTTAAATTAGTTTTTATATAATGATCTCTATATTTAAAAAAATCATTTATTTTTTATATTAATATATTTAATATTTATATTATTATATTAATAATGATTTACGTAGTTATATTTTGGTAATCACATTACGTACTTTAGATATTATTTTCTTGTAAAAAATACTCATTTTTCTTTTAAATTTACGTTGTTAAAAGAAAAAATTTTTTAAAAATTATATGTTAATTATCTTTATAAAAAAATTATCTAAAATTTGGTTCCTCGTGTTAAAATTTTTGGATCCGTGGCTACTGACACCTACCCCCAGCCCGCAGCCTTTCATTGTCATCGCCGAACTTTTCTCCGCTGGGACAGGCGCCGCGTGTGGAAGCTCTGTCGCCAACGTAGGAAGCTGTGTCGCGTGTGGAAGCTCCGTCGTCGTCCTTGGAAGCCACCTCGCCGTCGTAGGAAGGTCTGTCGTCGTCTCCCCTGTTCGAGCTTTCTCTCTGTCTTCGCCGGCAGTTTCGTCTCTCTGTTCGAGCTTTCTCTCTGATTAATTGATTAGAATTCCAAAAGAAAATATAATTTAATTTATTAAAAATAAAACAGATAAGCACATACAAACATTTACCTCCTCTGTTATTTTATTGTGAATGGGGTTTGTTAGTAAGATTGCTCGGGTTCTGCCCTTTGGGACTCTGATTTGTGGAGATTAATGATTTTTTCCTGGTATTTTTTTCTCATAAAATGTTGTTTTATCTTCTAATCTTTTATGAATTTTAGGCAGAATGCAAGAGTTCTACTGAAAATGGCCAGATGCAGCATATGACACTTAATGGGAGAAGCAAGGTTCGAAATCTTACAAGATTTATCCAAGGTATCTAGAATCTCTAGAGCTTGTAAACTCTTGTTTGATGTGAATGAATGATTAAATTATGATAGTTTGTAATTTAGTTAGGTTGTTCTGTATAAAACATTGGAAGCTAAGATGAAGAGTCTTCCTTATTTATTTATTTTACAACAATTTACTCATTTATTTACACAAGAACACTATCAACACTCCCACCACCCAATTCCCTCCGGCCTCCGCCCTTCTCCGACGCCGCCACCACCACTACCGGCGGATAATCGAGCTCCTTCTTTAATGGCATGGAACTGGAACGTTGATGCCTCAGCTCGCTTCCCTCTTCTTTCATCTTCATCTTAGCTTCCAATGTTTGTCTCCTTGTTTCGTTTAGCGTTTTAATTTATCAGCTAAAAAAAATTACAAATTTCTTGTTCATTTTCAATGCAGGGAAAGCAACAAAATATATGTGATTATTAATTAACAACAATTAGCACTATTAAGTAGGATTACTATTCAGTGATGGAAGTGGATTCTAGAAGAATGAGGAGGTTTGGGAATCAAAGGCACACACGAACCAACACTCTTCTTCCCCTTCATGCAGCTTCTCATCATCATGTTCCCAACAATACCATTTCCTGTTGGTAAATCTTCTTTCTATATTTCCATCTATGTGGATTGCATTTTCTGTATTCAGAAGGAAAAAGAGTACTTTTAGATGGAAAAAAATAGTTTTTTTTTTACATGTAAAAATTGGGCAAAACCAGACAGTTTATGATGTGTTCAAAATAGCTCATGATCAAAGGCTTTTGGGTTGTTTATTTGTACTCAATCAAAAGTTTCTTGTGGCATTTTTTGAAGGAAAAAAATAATTGTGTGTATTTGTTCCGTAGAATTAATGTAATCAAGAGATACTGTATCTGTATTAGGATTTAGGGTTTTAGGATCTACAGTAGTCTAATACAAAGGTGTGTATTTGGATTACTTTATTTTTGCTGAAATAACTTACATCAAAAGTTTCTTCTTGTCCTTATTTTTAAGGAAAAAAATTGTGATCCCCACGCCATTTCTGTCCTCTCTCTTTGAATTAATGTAATCCAGAGTTGCTTTATATGAATGCAGGTATTGTGACTACAAAATCTCTACATTTAACAAACCGCTGTTCCATTTTGGTCGCAGATATGCTAGGTGGTCCCTTATACAACCCTCTTTTGTTTTTTAATTTTGATTACTTCATGTTTCTGATTACTTGAATGCCTTTGTTATCTTACAGGTTTTTAAAAGTGTGGTTTTCAGTTGGGGTTGGATTTGCACTTTCTGCTTTGCTTGGGGTTACTTTGGTACACACCCTTACTAAGAAATCTCGTGTTTCTGAATGGTTTTTTCATATGTAGATAGAATATGCTGCTGTGCCGCTTTTGATTAAGTTGTATATATCAAATACTTGCACAGATTCTTCTCTGGGAATTAGCTAAAGCATTTCATCTCTCTAGCGGTGGCAACAAGCTTGGAAACCTTAGAAATGCTTTGCTCTTTGAGCTTCCCTCCTTGGTTTGCAACTACATTTTTTTCTTCTCTCTAAGTTTGAATGAAGTTTTATTTTTTTACTTTTTAAGAAAGGATAGCAAATACAAAGAAGATATTTCAATAGTAAAATATCAAAACAATGTGAATGTAAATAATCATTCTTTGTGATCCTCTTATTAACTTACTGTAATCTATACAGCCGTCTGGTTCGAGCTTATCACTTGCTGATGCAGGGTATGTATGTATTTCTACCATCATATCGGTCGTTGTTCATGAATTTGGTCATGCTGTTGCAGCCACTAGGTCAGTTGTCTTGCTTACTACCCTTCTAATTGAAGTTTCAAGCTACAACATTTCGTGAGTGACATCACTATCTAGTTAGATAAACCTTTTGGACTATACAGGTCAATTTTTGGAAAGAAAATATGTAAATTGACATCACTGTGTCTACTTTGTCATTCTAATTGTTATATTGAATTACTTTATTATAAAGCTGTGATTTTTTTTATTCCTTTTTTTTGGTGTTTGGGGGGATAAAAGACAAATTTCATTAAGATGAGGAGATGGATAATATGATAGTAAAGATAGAGGATAAGTATTCCTCTATAAAGAAAAACAAACAAAAGATTTATCCATAAATCATAGCTTTTCAATATTTCAATATGTCTAAGAGGGAAAGTCCTCTATGCATATCATGAGCTGTGAAATTTAAGTAGCTTACATAATTTGGAGAGAAGTTAGGGGGTTAGAAGAATAGAATTTCCTCTGAAATCTCCCAGTAGTTGTTTAAGAATATTTCAAAATTTTGATCTACTCCAATTTTCATGACAATACCACAACTACCAAATGACACATCACGTTATGCCAGTTGCTTTGGAGGAACAACAATACATTGCCTACTTGAGTGACTTGCATTGACTATTGCCCTGCTTCCCACATAATAATGTTGTTATCCTACCAGCTAGAAATGAAGGTTTGTTATGCAAGTACATAAACCCCTTATTTTGTTCTCGTAATAGATACACATCTGTCTCAATTTCTGTCCAAGAATAATTCATTTTATATTTTTAGCCTTTGTAATTTGAGATATATTTAAGCGCCCTGTAGTGATCTCACATATTTCAGCATCAGTGGTTATGGTAATATCTTTAGTTCCTTTGAAGGCAGTTAACAGGATCTAAAACCGATGCAAAGAAATGTTAATGGTGATTCTATCACCCAAAAACAAGCTACCAATGATGAGATGATTTATGTAGTCAAATTTGTTATTCTTTTATTTAGTTTATGCTTATGCAGATACCTAGAATCCCAAAACTTAGTTTGTTTTGAAGGCTGTTAAAAAGAATTTAAAAAGAAATGAAAAGAAATGTTACCAATGATGAGATGATTTGTGTAGTTAAATTTGTTATTATTTTTCGTTCATGAACTTGTAGATACCTAAAATCCCAAAATTTAGTTTTGCTTGAAATGGCAAACAGTTAGATTCTTATGCTACACCTTTTTGAAGGAAAGCAGTGAGGGGATACAAATAGAGTATGTCGCTATCTTCATTGCAGTTCTATTTCCTGGTGCTCTAGTTGCCTTCAACGATGAATTGCTACAAACTGTTCCACATTGGACTTCCCTTAGTGTGTATTCTGCTGGAATTTGGCACAATGCAGTTGTAAGTTGAATTTGAGATAGGATCAATTTGACTCATTTTTAATATTCTATGTTTTTCATATTTTATTTTATTTTTTTCCTCAAAGGCTTCAACCTTTCTCCTCTAGTGTTGTGCAGCTTGCGGATTGACATTATTCCTGTTGCCCATGTTCTTGTTTCCCTTATACAGTAGCGGCCATAGTCCCATGGTATTTTTTCTTGATATTAATAACATAATACATTCTTTGGTTTTCGCATGCACAGCTTACTTATTGCATTTTCAATGGCTATGTGTGGGCACAGGTTTTGGATGTACTACCAACGTCACCTTTGTCTGGTTTTTTGGCTCCTGGTGATGTTATTGTATCAGTGGATAATGTACCAATTAGAAATGCACAAGAGTGGTTGGAAGTTAATACTTTAACATATAATAGCAAGCTTCATAATGTAGATATTTCCGGGCACACCGGAGACGCGGGGGTTATCAATAGAATGAAGGGTTACTGTGTCTCTAGTTTTATGATGGAAGAAGGCAAGATTACAGGATTGCCAGAAAATCAATATGCTTGTCCCAGTGAACTTACAGCATTTGTAAAAGTTTTGTGCTCCAATAATGTTACTCTGAATGATGATAAGAGAAAAATTGACCCTTCAAATAGACGATCGACTATATACTGCTTAAATGCTAAAGATGTTGTCAGACTTGATAAATGTGGTGATGACGGGAGCCTAGCTACAACAAATGGAAGTTGTACATGCACTCGGGTACTAAAATCTCTGAATGTTTCTAAGCTTTCAAATTTTTGTCCACTCTGTTGATCACATGGCAACAAGATATGATAAGATAAAGATACTATAGCTGCTGAATGTTCTCTTTCTTGTTTACAGGATGAGTTTTGTTTAGCACCGGTTCAGGAGCCTGGCACAGTATGGGTTGAGATCACATATTCAAGTACTTCTCCGGAATGTTCATTACATGAAAGAAAGAGATTACCAGCTTCTGAAACTTCTGGCCTTAAGGAAACTAATTGTGGTGGGACTTTTATTTTTGTTGGTGATGCCATTTCAATGGCTCATTCAATTCAGCTAACGTCATATCAGCCTCGCTGGGGACTAAAACTTGCCGCTTATTTTCCAAATTTACTGGAAAATATTTTGGTATGGACATTTCATGTCTCTCTGGCTCTGGTTTTTCTCAATACTTTGCCGGTAAGTGATGAAAACAGCTTCTTGCATATGATAGGCATTCTCTTATATCAAGCATCACTTCTGCATTTGCGTATTTAAGCGGAAAATGGTCATACTTAAATATATCCATCATTTGTGGGTTAAACATGATTCATATGTTAAGTTGGTGCTGAATTAAGAAATGGTAGAAAGAAAAATCACCACAATAATGCTAAGAAAACGTTAACTAAAGGCTTTTGTCACAATATCTGTGGGTTATTGTGTTCCATGTCCTACAAGTGATCCCTGACTAGAGACAGTGGTTTTGGTTTCTTTATGCTACAAACTATCTTTGTTGTCAAATAAACAAAGATGGGAAGAAATGTGGAATCGAATGTGCACAAAAATCTTTTGTATTCCTTCTCATGGCAGTATGCTGTTTGCTTTAATTTCCTCTAATATGATGATACTTTCAGGTGTATTTTCTCGACGGTGAATCCATTTTAGATGCAACTCTCGCCTACTTTACTTCATTAAGCGCAAGAAAGCGGAAGACGGTTCTTAGACTATGCCTTATCAGTGGGTTTCTTACTTCTGTTATAGCCTTTTTTCAAGAACTCCTTTAGTTGCTTTCTGAGATCATTTTTGTTGTCTTATGAAGTGTGATTATGTGAACATTCCGGTTCCTTGGTGAACATCTGAATGTTCAAAATTTTGATTTCTAAACCTGAGAGTGAACTTCCATGAACATGCACATGCACATGCACACAAATAATCTTTCGAAATCAAGTCTCGTTTATTGGAATGTGATCTGATCTTGTTTATTGGAATGTGATTCGCATTGATCCAATCATTCTGTGTGCATGTATATGTTGTATACATAAATCAGAGGACGGTTCATGTTCACATAACTTGTTTGGAACTAACTGAACCCTTCAAGCAAGAAAGTGCTGGTTTTTTACACACTGAACTTCCCTGATCAGTTTGTAGAGAAACTAGTTATCTTTGGTAAATATTTTACACTTTCTTGATAATGTGAACAAAATTGTTACAAATATAACCGTTCATATGACTCTTCCTATTAACTTAATTCTTTGGGAGAAGTGGTATTATGACATAGTACCAAAACTTCTATAACTTAAAGGTCTAGAGTTCGATCCTGTTGACTCCAACAAAAAGAATTTCAGCATAAGACTAATAAAACAAAAAAGAGAAAGAAAGGAATTTGCTTGTGTATTCAAAGGTCCAAATTCCTAGTTTCATTTTCTTGTTCCCTTTCTTACCCTTCACTTAGAATTTGACACATGCAAAGTTATGACTTATGAGTAGTTTCTGAAACATATAGCTTGAGAATGATAAATTTCACTTTCCTTTTCTTTTTTTATCTTTCTTTTGTTTTGGTTTCACTTTCCAAAGTCTAAATGAAAGGACAGTGATGGACATAGAGGGTAAAAAGGAAAAGGAAAAGATTTGGAATTTTATTATGTTCTAATGATATACTTTTGGGTTGGTGGTGATTTAGAATATTACATATTCTAAAATGCTAATTTGCTAATGTCTTAATCAACCATCCAAAACCAAATTTAGACCGTCTTGTTAACGGAACCATGATTAATTGATTAACAAACTAAGGAAACAAAGGGTAATAGATATTTTTTGCTCCTTTATTATCTATTGATGTAGATGTAGTTTTATTACTTTTCTTTCATAACTCAATTCATTTGGACATACTTGCCTTGGAACTTGGAATATTCTTATACCATATGGATTTAGATTCCATAGAGTTTTGGAGGATTTATTTGGGTTTGGCCTCATATATAGGAATTTGGATCCAAAGTTAGAAAGTGTTAAAAAGTTGGTAAAGTAGTAAAGTGAGAAATTAATCACTGTTGATTTTGTAATTTCTATGAAATATGTGTTTTACTATCTTAATTTAAGAATGATTAACTCTTTATTTTATCACTTTACTAATTTTCTGATCATCATCCGTAAGTGATTATGTTAGTGTTAGATACTTAGATCATCAAGTGGACACAAGGCATTATATGACTCGAGGACAGTGTCAGATGTTGTTGATGATGAAGTAGGTTTATGGAAAATCTTTCATCTTACTAGCAAAGAATATTGGTTTATGAACATGACTTATTTCAAGATTAGCTTTAACTCAATCTACTATTCAAGCTCTAGTACTTTTCTTTGTCCTCAATAGCTGACAAAAAAAAAACATAACCACATTTTCACAGCCATGAAAGCAATTTTTGTTAGTATTAGTCAAATGCTTAGCAAATTATAAGAAATACTTATGGGAAACAAACAAAATTGAGAAATTTTGAGATAATCAATGATAGTCAATTCAAGGTTAGAAAAACCAATACTTTCGAATTTTGTTACTTTAGTAAAAGTATGACTTTTGATTCGAATCCTTATCCAAAATTTTGTGAGCCACACAAATTATTCCACTAACATTAGTCTTCTTGTACATCCTGTTTAAGTGGATTAAACGTATTAAGATATTTCTCTATCAGAAATTTTTCTTAAATAAATTTAAAAATTTTATTTTCAAAAATAAATTAAAACAATATTAAGACTCAGTTTGGACAAACAGTTTAATTAAAAAATAGTTTAAACAATAAATGACTATATTAAAAGTAACTTATAAATAAGTTATTTTGTGTTTGAATTTTTTATTCTAAAAGTGTTTATTTTATAGAAATATGATAAAAAAATAGTAGTATTATGAGAGAAGTCATTTTTTTAATTTCTCTATAAACTCCTAAATAGCTGTTTTTTAGAAAATTGCAATTTAGTTTTGAAAATTGCACCAGATATTAATATGATTATTTTTTATAAGTTAAAAATTCAAAAAAGCTACTTTTAAAACTTTTCAAATGACCTGAATACCATTTTTTTTGGAATGAGAAAATCGGTTGAACTCCATCCAATTATGATAATCCTTAAAAAACAAACAAAAATAACATATTCGGATGGGTTTCATTCATTTTTTTTTCTAAAAGAATTTATTTTTGTATTTAATTTATTTTTTGAAATAATATATTTTTTTAACTGTATCTTGACATATAATTGTAAGATTGTGTAAGTCATGCCAAACTATGATTATCTCAAATTAATTTGTACATATATGTACATTATCCGATGAAATATTTGGTATGCATTAAATAACATACTATAAAATGTAAGAAATAGTAACATGTTTTTATCACTAACTTTTAATTTTCTTTTTTTCCAATTAAACTACCAAATAATCCAATTTGGCCCGACAGAAATTCATGAATTTGGTATGCGTCTCTTAGTGAGATTTTTAATTTGTTTTCTTTTTCGTTCTCCAAGCTTGTAATCAAGCTTCATATAAGAGTCGCTGGTTAATTGACTGTTGCATGTACAATATTAAATTCAAACTTTTTGACACTTGCTTAAGTAGATAACTGAGCTAACCACTCACTCAAGCCAAATTGGTTCAATCCACTTACTATTTCGGGTGAATGCAAATCGAATTTGATATGATCAAAATCTCAATCCGATCCACTCGATAGCCTTGTAGAATATCCGTAATTTTCATATCAGATTCAGATATACACTACACAGATATGTGAATCGAATCCCATCTATGAACACCACTACATATTATTTTAACTACACATAAGTAAATTTTTTTTTGTCACACCCACTCACTTGCACACACGTACAATATATGACTCTTCAATCACCTCAGTTAGGTTCGAGCCTGGTGTGGCACCTTAGGAGTCAAACACCTTTGCCATTAGCGAACAGCCTTAGCCACAACATAAGTAGATTTTTTTTTTTTTGGGTCTTTAACATAAGTCGATTTTTTATCAACATGGTTTGTAGCAAATTATGTTTTTCTGGGCCATGAGACCAAAAATTATGCTGCTTGATGGTACCCTGACAGATTCAGTTAGGTTAGGTCCAAAGCTATTGGATTTATATTCACGTGTCTTTCAAGTCCTCGTCCGAGTTACGTAGATCAGTACTATGCCAAGCCACCATGGTTGACAATAATAACATGCAAAAATAAGATATTTCAAATATTAGAGATAAAATTAGAATTCATGTTAGGAACTAAAATCAATTTGGTTGGTCGTGATCAACTCACCCGTCTACTTAAATAAATTTTGAGAGTTCGAATTTTACATTGTGTATGCAGCAATCTATTCGCCAACGACAAATTTTTAAATGGAGTTCAGATTCGCGACAGATTAGTCATTAGCTTGTTGGACTAAGGATACCATGAGCAACAAAAGAATTTATTATAAAATTATATATTAAACCCTTTAAATCCCTCTTTTATTTCCCTCTTTTTTCTCATAAAAAAGAAAAATTTTTAAAGAGTACTGCTACACATACAAAGTCTTTTTAGCATACAAGTCACTTACATAACGCGCGTAAAATCACATTGTTACTGTTTGTATCCCGCGTTCTTCCTCCTCCTCTTCCTTCTTCTTCTCCTTCTTTGCGTTTCTCCTCATTTTTTTTCGCGTGTTTCATCTCCATCGTCGTATTTTTTTTACTGTTGTTGTTGCTGTATTTTTTTCCTCATCCTTTTTCTATTATTTTGTAACATTATGTATTTTTTTCTTTATTTGATTTTTTCTTTCCAAGAAGAATTATAAAAATAGGAAATAAGAAGATGAAGAAAAAGAAGGAGCAGAAAATGGAGAGAAGAGAGAGGAAGAATTTTGAATTATGCAGAACTTATCAGCACACATACACCAAAAATTCTTGAACAATATACTCGAATATCTTCGTGTTACACCCAAATTTGCTGCAAATACGAAAAAATGTTTCCTCATGTTGCATTTTTATTCTTCTTTTTTTCCTTATTTATTTCTTTCTTTTAGTTGAATGAATATAAGTTCATTCTTTTTCAAGTAATTTGCATAATTATGTGTTTGTTCTTCTTTTTTGATTGATTTTTTTTATTCTTGTTAAAAGAGTAAAACAAGAAGAAACTTGAGAAGATAAAACAAAAAAAATATCAATAAGAAAAAAAATGATGAAGAAAAAGAAGAAGAAGCAGCAAAAGATGAGGAGGAGGGAGAAAAAGAGGTTTGAATTATGCAAAACTTATCAGCACACATACACCGAAAATTTTTAAACAATACACTCAAATATCTTCGTGTTACACCCATCATGTTACACGCAAATTTGCTGTAAATACAAAAAAAATATTTTCTTTAATGCAGAACTTTTACATTATATTCAATTCAAATCATCAACGATGAAACATCATTCACCTATAGAATCATAAATTACTAACGAAAAAATTAATTAGAATTAAACCACACATCAACTACTTGATTGAATTCAAAACAATAATCAATTTCGTTTTGGTTCAATTGACAATCTGAATTTCAATTATTCATTATCAGATAACTGGTGATGGAGGAGAATGAGAAAAAGGAAAGAGGAGAAGAAATTCCAATAAAAGAATAAAGAGAAAGAAGAGGAGAAAGAGGAGGTGCTGTTGGTGATGACGATAACGAAAGAAAAAAATAATAAAGAAAAAAAAAAGAAGAAGAATGTACAGTAATAATACAAAAAAAACGTATATACGTAAATATAAATAACTTATATAGACTTATATCAAAAAATAACTGTGCAGAAAATAATTGGATTTCAAAATCTTAAACCCTCTATTTGTTTCCCTTTCTCCTATCCACAAATTTTTCATTCCCTTTCTCTTGGAATTCATAGGACATTTGCTAACAAAATAGAATAAAAAGGAAATTAAAGTTTTATAATATTCAATGCATTAGAAAATTGAGCTTTTGAAAATTTCTTTTTATATACATAATTCTCTTTCCATTTTTGTTGCATTCTTAGCCAGTGGTGCATTCATTGGTTAGATAAATCCTTAATATAGTAGTACAACTTTTTTGTCAACGAAGAAAAGATTATTATGAATTAGACTTTGTGGGCCTCTTAAGGCATAGAGGCCACTAAAATAGTACTATCAATTAGTTAGGCCCATCTTTGTTGGTTTTATCTGTGCCCATGAAAATGATTTAAGCATCCAACTATTGTTTATAATAAATATTTCAAGGATTAAAAAAATATTTAATTATTCTGTTAGTTTCTATAATTTTATAAATATTAGAGTTAACTGAATATTTCTTCACAAATTGAAGATATTCATAATTAAAAATCTAATTAGATTTTGGACCATATATATTTAGGAGAAATATTTTTTTAATTTTACATTAAAAAGACTTAACTACAAAATTAAAAGCAGTATAAAAAATTCAATTAAAAAAAATATAAAAATCTAATTAAAAATTTATTTTAAAAATTACAGAAATGATCTAATGATCTTATTCTATTCTTTAAAGTTGGTTTTTTATTTATTTTATAATTAAAATTTAATTAATTAAATTTTATGTTTATACTTTCAACTTAATCAAATTCAAAGCAACCATGCCCATACCTAATTTGCAATCAATTTCCAAAGATACATAGTCTTAGCCATAAACATAATATTCAAACACAATTAGTGGCTACCAATGGAATTGAAATGAAATAATATAATATATTGAAATTAATTGTGGAAAAAATTGGATTCACTTCACTTTGGAATAGGCTTAGTCATAGTGATAACAAGAATAGTAAAATGTTGAGTACTATGATACTATCTGATAATAGGGATTTGACAGTTTAGATTATAGGATAAATAAATTACACATCCTTTAAAGAAAAAAAAAATTTAAATATAAGGGTGATAAATCATCCACCTGGCACACTCGCTGCCACGTGTCCAATCCGCAAAAAGGGATTCACAGTGATAAGAAAACATTGACTCACACAGTAATATGAATGTTTGACCATTCATCATTCAATCTCTATCATGTCAATTTTAAATGCAAGGGCGGCACCATACAAATTTTTATGGGAGAAATAATTATACAATTTTTTTATAAAATACAAATTTCAATCACACTTTATTACAATATGTATTATTGTATTTTTTATTATTATATTTTTTTTCCATTTTTTTAAACCATGTAACTCATTTTAGAATAATGAATATTCAAATCCCACTAACGAACATGAGAACTTCTTTTCTTTGATGATACATGCAACATATATTTTCTTCTAAAATTCCTCAAAGTTTGGGAAGATCTTGTTTAACCATAACTAAAATTAGTCATATATTCATCCATAATGTTTGGTATATTTTTTTAACTAAATAATCAATTATTAAAATAAATAAATATATTATAGTAAAATAATTAAATTTATAATAAACAAATAATCAAATTTATTTACAATAATACAACATATTTTTTATAAAATCATACATTTTTCTATAACGATAATTAATTATAGAATAATTTTTTATGCATACATAACATAATTTATGTATATAACACTAGTGAAAGCACATAAATAATTATATTTTAATAAATTTATCTATTTGTATTCTAATAGTATATGTTAAGATTATAAATAAAAATTTTTATTCATATAAAAAAATTAAATTTTTTATTATATATTTTTAAAACATATGTTAATTAAATTATATTTTAATTATTCTTTTTACGAACATTAATTAATTACATATTGTCCAAAAGATTGTTAACCATATTTAGGAAAGGGAAAGAAATTTAATAAGAAAATAGATATGGATTGATGTGTGGGGCCTAGTGGCTGTGCCCTAATGAGTAGGTCTGCATAGATGATATTGAAAGTTGAAAGCTATGGAAGTCTCATGCATTCCCTGTGGAAGTTCTTGGAGCTATCTGAATTTTAGGATCAACGTGCCTTTGTCTGCTAAAATTTGGAAAAACAAGAAACCATTACGTCTCTTTTATGTTGCAAGCGTTTCAAAAATAAATGTAAGATTTGTTTAGCATATGATTTAACTATATCTTCTATAAAGTAGTTGGACTTTTCCTTTTTTGTAAAAATGAAAAAGAAAGAAGCAAGTTATTAGTTTACAAAATATATGAATTTGTAATAATAATAATAAGGGTAAATTATTAAAATAGTATACGAAGGTTTATATATATTGCTGATATAATGACTATCTGAAAGATTTAAAAATATAATAAAAATAATTAAATATTAAATATATATTTCTAAAATATGCTTTAGAAATTAGATTTTAATATATTTTTTTATAAGTATTATTCAAAAAGTAAGATATTTTTATTCTTATAATTTAGTAATTTTATGTTAAATAAATGTTAAAATACTATTTTGAATGATCAATTTTTTTGAAAAATATTTTTTTCTAGAAATCAAATTTTGCTTCGATTTTTTGTTTGCATATTTAATTATTCAAATGTTGTCACAAATTCAGATCAAATAAATAGATTGTTTGCTAAATACAAAAGTTTCTATCACTTATAAAAATATAATATTTATTCATTCTTTTTGTTACACTTTCAAATCATTCAAAGGTTTAATTTATTTATCATTTATACCTTAAGTGTTATTTTTTTCTGTGGTATAAATTGTTATGTGCCATTTTGATACCCTAATAATAATAATAATAATAGTTTTGATACACTAACTTCGCGCAATGATCCAATCACATTTTATTTTTTTAAATAATAACTTTTGATATAATTAATATAAATACTGGCAGTATATTAGAATTTAATTCTAATAATAATATATGAAGTCTTTGTCAAATATATTTTATTACTCTTCTTTATTTGTGGTGTTTTTTCTGTAGAGTTTTTTTACAAATGCCGAAAATATTTGGAATTATTATAAAAGAAGGCAATGTACATTTTTAAAACGGTAATATTTTGTTGCTTTTCGTTTCGGTTACAAAATTAGTTAGACATCGATAATAATTTTAAGATAAAAAACAATGATATTAGTCTTATTTTAGCTAAGCATGAAAAACCTTTGTTTTTATTAGCATCAAGTTTTAATATATCATGTCCATTGTAAATATTATTAGACTTAATTCCCTTAACAACTTCTTAGGAAAGTTGTCATGTTAGTGGTTTAAAAAATAAAGATTCCAACTAATTTGGAATATTCTGATTTAATTTGTCTCCTTTTTTCTAGTTAACAATAAGTGTTTTATGAAAACTTTTTAAAAGAAAAATAAAAATATAAATTAAATATTAATGTATATATTTTAACATTTTATGCATTAAACGTATTGAAAGAATAAAAAAAATCAATATTCTTAAATTCGCTAAAATCAAGACCCTAAAAATTCATAACTTATTTTCCTCTTTCTTCAGATTCTTTCATTATTACACTGTTTGTGTTACATGTTGAGAAACATGATAAAATAAAAAATGAAATTTCAAAAACCACGTACAATAATGAACAATCATGGAACATGCAACAACAAAGTTTGTCAATGTAGCAGTTAAATTAGTTGCTTGGAAATTGAAACCCCATTAATAATTAGTTATTTAATTAAAATTTGTAATGAGCAAGTTGGAAAATAATTGATAAAAAGAAGACAGATTTCATTTTGTCCTTTTAAGATATGCTTCCATGTGTGTGTCCTGAAGATAACTGCCATCACGTGAACAACACAACAATCTGACCAAAGCAATTCCCTCACTATTTTCCAAATTCTTCTTTTAAAAAATATTCTTTGTAAAAATTTATATTTTGTTAGAGATATAATAAATCATTTAAGGTATATTCAACTTTACCTGAAGTTAATAACTGAGTGTCGTTAAACAAAAATTTAGTCAATCAATCAAATCATCTAATTGCACTCAATTATCAATTTCATGTGAAGTTGACTGCACCTGAATTTTTACCTTTATGTTATCTTCTCCTATCAGCATAGATTTTTAGGAGAAATAGTATCATAATATGGTATTAGAGTTTTATGTGTAAAATGTCTAGAGTTCGATTTTTGATAAATCCAAAAAGATAAAAAAAAATAGTACAAGACAAATAAGAAAAGAAAAAGAAAATGGTATTAGAAAATCTATATTTGAAAGGTTTAGAGTTCGATTTTGATAAATCCGAAAAGATAAAAAAATAATATAAGATACATAAAAAGAAAAAAAGAAGATCCTAAGAAGACATGTTAAAAATAGAACCATTTATCTTATCTTTTTTTATCAATTTAACTTTTAAAAAAATAATATCATAACACATTAAAAAATATAATATTTAATTATTTATCATAATATCAATTACTCACTAACTTAAAATAGTTGATCCTATATTTAGTAATTAATCTTTTGTATGCTCAATTTTTTTTAATACTCATCATTTTCTCCTACCAACATATTTCTAGATAATTGTAAGAAAATTTAATTACTAGCTTAAAAATCTTATAAATACAAAATAGAAGAAAGAAATATTTGTATACTCCTTGTGAATATTGAATATGTGCTCCAAAAAATTTATAATTTTATATATAATCTTTAAAAATGAACAAAAACTAAAAAATGGCACTTATCTTTTAGTCTTATAATAGTATGCATGCACAAGGTAGTATAAGATATAATTAAATGATTTATGAAAAAAAAATTCATAAGTGACATAGAAACCTCCACCTTTATAGATATTAATTAATTATCATTCTTTGGAACAAGCAAGTTTTTATAAATTAAAAAGTTTTTATAGACAAAACTTCTTTGTTTTACACTTTTACTACACATTTCCCCCTTTTGATCATAAGTTTCATTGGCCTTTCCAAAAAATGAGAATCTCCCCATAGTATTGATTATTTTAGGTAAACTTTCTTTCTTCATATCTCAAATGCACTAACTCTCCATCATTAATAAAATTATTAAAAGCATCGATTAATACTGCTGATTTCATGTGTTTCCCTTCTTTTCATAGGATTTTTTTTAGTAAACTATCATTTTCATTCACAAATATTCACAATGTTAATAAATTTAATTAAAAAAATTAATATTGTACTTATAAAAGATAGATTCTGTACGACAAAAGTATTCAAACCCTAATTTTTTTGTTAATTTTTTAATAAAATTTCTAAACTAAGTAGTAACGGTAGAATGAGATTAGGGTGGAATAATTTAGAAATTTTATTAAAAAATTAAAAAAAATTAAGATTTGGATATTTTTATTGTACAAAACTCATCTTTCATAAATACTTTTATCAGCGTTTGTAAATTTTTTGAATACTTTTTGATATTTTTTTATTTATATCCTTTTAAAACATACCCTTAATGTAAACCCTAAAAATAATAATCTCATCTATAAACAGTTAATCACTTCTAATCCTAATCTTTTGTATTATATTATTATTGTAAATAAATTCTAATTATTGAAAATAAAAATAAAAATGAAAATTATTTTTAAAATATATAATAAATAATATAAGAATTTGTCCATAAAAAGTGGCACGAGTTAGTTGGTGCCACAGAGTATTTATTGGAATGGAGGGTTTGACTATATATGAGACAGTGCAGACAAAAATCCATTTGCTTCTGCTTCATACTTTAATGGGATTTGGGAGCATTCATTAGGGTTTGTTTGGTATTGGAGTGAGTATCTGCATTGTGCATGTGATTGCCGAAAGAACTTTGAACAATTTGATCAGCCATATCAAACGTAACCCATAGGGCATGCATTATTTTAGGTAGATTCAATTCTCATGGAAAAAACAAACAACAACTAACAAACCTATTCTAGGAGTAGTAATTAATATTTTTTAAAAATATTTTNTTGATAATTAATGATAAAATTATTTATAAAATATATATTACATTGTTAATTATGTTTAATGAGTAGATGATCAAATTTATCCCTGAAAGATTACTTGTTTTTCAAATTAGTCTTTGGAAGAATTTTTAAATTAAATTCGTCTTTAAAAAATTTTAAGTTGGTCACATTAGTTCTTCCATCACTTCCGTTGTTGATGGCATCAAAGTTTACTAATATGATATGTTAAATGATACCACAACACACACTTGGTAGGCTGGTAATTTTAATTACTTACTAATATGATAAGTTTATAAAATTAAATCAAACTCAAATTAAGAAATTTCAATGCCTCAATGTCTTCCTCAATTTGGGGTTAATTTGATCTAATTTTATAAACTTATCATATTAGCATTTAATTAGGATTTTCAGATATGTACGGTAATTAATATAGTGTCACATCAACAAATTTTTATACCATTACCAATAAAAGTAACGAAAAAATTAATATAACTAATTTAAACTTTTTAAAGACAAATTTAATTAATACAAAAAATTGATGACTGATTTTAAAAACATATAAGTTTTTAGAAATAAATTTGACCATTTATTTACGTGGTTAATACTATTATATAGAAGATATGAAACTAGTAAATGTTCAAAAAAATAATTGATAAATTTTAAATGTTTGAGAGAATTTCAATCCCATAAATGTTAGAATTAACAAAATATTTCGTTAAATAAAATGAATATACACAATATTTACTAAATATTTTATATAGTTTAATAGAATATTCTGCTAATTTTAATGTTATTATATATTTGTATAAAAGAAAATATGTTATTTAATTTATTTTTAATATAAATTTTATATAAATAACTAATATATACAATGACTGATTTTTTTTTTATACGTAAATTAAAAAAATAATTATCTAATTAAATTTATATAAAAAATGTGTGAAGTTGCATGCCTACGTGGGAATGACAAAGAATGAAAGAGAGAACAGAAATCACGAGGTGGGTTCCCACAGAGCCATAAACCCACATGGTCTGCTATATATTTATATGAGCACACAAAATATTCAACCGTGAAATTTTAGGGTTAGGTATGGTAGTTAGAAAGTCCAATATATACTCTCCCTCTCTTGGGACCGAATCATAATAAACATTAAACAATGCAAGGCAACAAAAAAAAAAAACCCTTTACTTTTATTTTTTTAATTTCCCTTTTTTGGGGATAGGATAAATTGTTATCGAATATATGGAATAATAATATAATTAGGAAAAGTGAGTGAACTTTGCCACCTCTTTTCGACATACACTACTATACTTTTCTTTAATTTCTACTAGCTAGTCACCCTTAATTATTTCTCTCTCCTTCTTATCTTAGACTTTCTAGTTTAAAAGCTAGATTAGATATTCATAACCCTTTTCACATTATGCTTAAAAAAATTGGTATACTAATATAATTTAGACTTTTGGCTATAAATTCTCGTGTTAATTTTTTTAGTTTTTTACAATATTCTCCCATTACAACAATTTTAATATTTTGCGACAGTTTCTAGAGTCGTTTTGCGACAGTTTTGAACCGCCGCAAAACATTATGCAGCGATTAATTAACCGCCAAAAAATAGGGTGCAGACAAACAGTTAGCGGCAGTTCTTTCTTAACCGCTAGAATAATCGCTGCGAAATGTGAATTGGTTTTGTGATGGTTATTATCTACTGTCGTAGAAGGGTCAAAATGATATTTTTAATAAATTATTGTATGTATAAAGTGAAATTTAAACTTTGACACTTAATGTATTAATTTTAAATGTTAATTAATCAATAATGTGGGATTAAGTATATAAAACCCAAATTTAATAAGAAATTATTAAACTAAAAATTATTACATGATACAAATTATATGAGAATTTCATCATATGAGAGGAATTATATTATTCTCCCCATATATATATGATGAGATCTTAACATTTTGCATAATAATCTCATTGGTTAATGTATCTGTACAAATGATGTTAATTAATAATCAAGCCACACTACTCATCAATCAAGAGGAAAATAGATGGATCTTCACATGTGATGCATTATTGTCTTTTAGTTGAATGTTGTGTATTGCATAACACTCTTATACAATACTTTCAATGAATCATGTGAGCCATGATGATTAATTCTAGTACAAAGATGGACAAGGAATCTAACTTTCATTAAATATATATAGGCTAAAGGTTAGTTAAAGAGACAATGCAAATTCTCAAGTTTGGTCTAGTTAAAAATATAATTATTAATGTTATTTTTTTTTTGTTAGTGTAAATTTTTGAAATGAGTAGTTTTATGATATAGTATCAAAATTTTATGTTTGAAAAATTTAGAGTTTGATTCTTACTTAACTCCAAAAGTAAAAAAAAAAATAGTATAAGACAAATAAAAGAAAAAAAAGACTTATGCAAAGAATAAATAAACCCAAAAAAAAATTCTTATTTGAAAAAAAGTGTCAGAGATATAACCATTAGTTACCTTCTTCTATCAATTTAAATTTTTGAAAATAGTGATTTTATGATATATCTATTGTCAAAATATGTACCTATGTAGAGATATTTGTGGTGTGGTCTAGATCGATTATTTAAAAAAAATAGTTTGACATTTTAAAATATATAATTTATTGTAATGTAAATTTAATTGGTTTAATTTTATTTTTAACTTGATTAAAAAATTATTATGGTTTAAATTCGATCGGTTTAATCGATTTTAATAGATATACGATTTTAATAGATTAGTATAAAAAATTAGGAGAAGTTTTAAATTACTAGAACAAAAAAAGAAATAAATAAACAAATCTCACTTCACATTCATAAAAAAAGGCTAATTAAATAATAATAATTCATGTATATGTAATAAATTAAACATATTCTAAGTAAAATCTTGAATCCATTTTAAAATGTAGATCTGAAATACAATCAGAACCGTGTGGTTTGTTAAAATGAGATTCAATAAAGTCCATATTATTGCTATTTTGATTGGATTGGGTTGGATAAACAATTTTGTTGAATTGGTTTAAATTCAAACACTCTTAATTGAATGCAACTCCTCCAAAATAATTTAATTTAAAATTATATATGCACAAAATGTTACATGTAATTTTAACAATCTTATAAGAAACACTTGTAAAAACTATGTAATTTTTGAAGATTGTATGAGCAAAAGTTTGAGAGTTTCACAAAATCAGCTCTAACTTTAGAGTAATGAATTAATCTTAATTTTCTTGTGATACAAGCTTTTCTTATATATAGGTTTAAATTAAACTAACTAATTCTTCACTCAAATAGCTAACTAACTCTTCACTCTAATAGCTAACCAACTTTGGTTATTAACTATTTCGGTTATAATAGTTGGCAGTTACATTTTTCTCTCTCAATTTTCTATAAAATTAACTCATTTTTTTTAAATTAAGAGTGAGACTCAAATCCAAAATTTTTAGATGGTGATGGAAAGATAATAATATTATTTCAGTTATAACTCATTGGTAAAATTAACTCATAAATTATAAATTCTAAACCCTAATTTTTCATGTGTTATCATTTAATAACATACGCTAAAATTATTATAGCTAAAATGTCTAAAATTCGATTTTTTTTTTGTTTATTACAGAGGTTTTTTAATAATAATAATAATAATATATGAGCGTTTTCAAATAATTATGAATTGTAATCACCAAAAGAATAATTATGAATTATGCATAATCATCACTTGAAATTTAAGCAAAATGGACACACACAAAGAGAATGCTTCTAAGCAAGATGCACGGGAGAATAATGAGACGTGACATTATACGTATTAATTAATATTTAAATATATATTTTTCAGTAAAAATAACTATAAACATACATGCATACATACACCCGAATTTCCACCTTGTAGTTATTATAGTTATTACAACTTTTTATTTATAAATTTGGAGAAAGAGAAATATGAATGAATTGGAAGGGTTTGGATTCGGTTGGCGGCAAAGATAACGTGTTGAGCAGAAAATAAATGGTGCAATGGAAATTAATTAATACGTCAAATTAAAGCACACAACAATTCATAATAAGAAACACGTGGCACTACGTGGGTTTGAAAACTACAACTACTTTGCTTTGTTGTATCTGACAAGGAAACCCACTTCATCACCATATCATCCATTTTTATTTCTATTTCTATATTTATTTACAATAAAAATTTAGATATAATTAATTTTATGTAAAATTAATTGAGAATTGTTTAATTATAATTTATTTAAATTTATTAAATTAATTAACAATTTTCAATTATCAATTTTACATAAAATTAATTATAACTAAATTTTTATTTTTATTTATTTATTTATTTATATTTCATATTTAATAGAAATATATAATGACCCCATCTTAGACTTGTCCATTCAACATAACCATATCTATTGTCTTGTTATTTAGTCTTTTTTTATTTGGATAAAATAAAAATATTAGTAAGAATTTGACTACTCTGCTATTTGACTTGGATGAAAGTTTTTCCAATAGAAAGTTAGGGTTTTTTTTTTTAGCAATTTTCTTTTCTTGAAACTAAAGATTAAAAGCTTCTAATTAAAATGATAAGGTATTTGTTATTTTGATTATTTTAAAATTAGAGTAAACATTTAAATATAATTGATTCTTAAAAAATTTTAGATTAGATATTTTATTTTTTAATAATTTTTTATTTTTTAAATATTTTCAAAAATTATTTTCGTCTGACAGATTAGCCTCTTTATTATTTCAAATATAAACTAATTTATTTTATAATAATATTTTTTGAGACTTATATCAACTCAAAATAGTTATCAACTTATTTATTAACTCACGTGTGTAATTGTATTCGTATAAAGTTTTTAATTAAAAATTATTAGATGATTGATATGTTCGACTGAATTATTATCTAACGGCTTCTAATTATTAACTTCGCATGAAAACAACTACAAGTGAGTGTTTACCATAAAAATTTTGATTGAAAGCAACAAAGAAATAATCTGTTTCACAAAAGTAATTCTTGAAAATTTTTAGAATAATAAAATGTTATTGAAAATCAAAATGGACAATCTAAAATTTGATAAAACCAATTTAAATGTTTACTCTCTGTATTAATATTATCTTACTAATTGAACAGACAATAAATTTAGTAGTATTATTTGAATATCCAAAATAAATATATATTTTATGTAACTCGAATAAGCTCCAACTATGTAGAAATAGAATATAAAAATTTTTTAGCTGTTGAAGTGTAATTACAAAAAGAAAAAATATATATAAACATTAGTCAAATGAATATTAATAATTTAGATATTCAAAATATATTATATTAATTTTATTTTAATAATATATATACATATAGCTTATTAATTCCATTATTTCAACTACTATATAGAGACCACGAATTATGAAGGCTCTGGATTTTGGACCCATTTCCCATCCGATTCTATGTTTGATCGGTCAAATTCTTGCAAAACAAGAAAATATAATTTTTGTTTCGTTTTCAAAAGAAACCACCACGCCGTAATTTATGTATACCAAAAATGACTTCTAAGATGCACCTTTAAAATTTATTATTATATATTTACTAACGTAAGATATAACTTAAGTTTAATTAGCTTATATTAAAAATTAAATATTTACGTCAACAATATAAAACACCGTCACATACAACTTATTATATTTCATTTATAGTCAATATTAAATGGAATATTTGATGCAATATCTCATGCACATTAATATATATAAAATTAAATTTTTAAAGCATGATATAATTATATAATTAAGCTTATTATCAAGTACTTAATGTAATCCTAATAATTAATAAGTAGATCAACATAAAAAAATATATCTTTTAAGTTTCGTACGTCATATCTCAATTTGACAAGTTAAAAAATCACTATAAAAAATTATTAAAATAGTAAAAATCAATCCCTAAACTTTAGCAACGGATATAGTTGGTCACTAAAATTTTGATCGCTTAATTAGTGACCGATTTCGGTAGGTATGAATTACCAACCGATTTTAAGCTAGAGCCATTAAACAAATTAGTTAAATCCATCACTAATTGAATTACTAATTAGTTGTAAAATTTGTTGCTAATTAGTAGACTGCTATATACGAAATTTAAACTCCTAATATTTGTTTAAACTGATAAGTGAATTAAATTTTTAATAAACCTAAATTAGTTAAAAAAAAGTAAATAATAATATCCAATAATATTGAAGCAATGTTGGGAGTTAACAGACATTCTGTTAAGAATGATGTCAATACTTATTACTTGACGGTTATACAATTAGGTAAGGTATTGTCTAAAAACTTATAATTAGGCTTGCACATTAATTAATGTAATTAAGAGGCCATATAGTTAGTTCTATTTATTTAAAACGTGAAGAGAAAGAAGCCAAACTATAGATTACTACCTACTACTATTAGCAATACATATACATAACAACAAACATTAATTACTATTTAAAAAGTGTTAGTTCCATAATTAAATAAATGTTTAATTAATCGCCAAACTTTTAAATTTTAAACTCTTTAATTTAATACTTTCCCGATTTTTTAAAAAATTAAATATGTCTCACTTCTAATTGTCTAATCTTAACTAAACATCCATTGGATGCCCACGTAGTCCAAATTAAAGCAACCTCGCATGCAATTTTAATATTTAATTAGAGAAAATTAACGAAGCTAATTAAATGTGCGATACACACCGTTAATCCATGACATTAACATTTATGGATATATTATTAAAATTATATAGTGCATGTTCAGTCCAACAGAGTATACAAATTCAATTATAATTTTAATCTTTATCTTATCTTATAGTTATCTTTATCTTTATCTCTATCTTATCTTTATCTTATCTTTATTTATTTTTATCTTTCATAGGCCAATGCTTTATATATACTTAGTGCATGTTTGGGCGCCATTATTTTGTTAAAAAAAGATCTTTTTTAATTTTTTAACGTGTTTGGCAAATTTCTAGTAGTAAAAGTAAAAACACTAGTAAAATAAAAAAAAGATCTTTTTTGAGAAGCTGTAATCTACATCTTTTTTTAAAAGATCTTTTTTTCCTAAAAAAAAAGATGTTTTTCATGTAATAAATAAACAAAAAAGTACTTTTATATTATTATACCCAAACATAATTGATAGATAAAAAGAC
The DNA here is from genome assembly GCF_000817695.3 of Arachis duranensis. Lineage (NCBI taxonomy): Eukaryota > Viridiplantae > Streptophyta > Magnoliopsida > Fabales > Fabaceae > Arachis > Arachis duranensis. The sequence continues at coordinate 9,988,996 of NC_029772.3, forward strand.
CTTTTTACATGAGATATCCAAACATAAAATTACTTTTACTTCTCTATAAGATCTTTTAAAAAAAGATAACTCGAAAAAAGATCTTTTCTTAAAAGCTCACCCAAACAAGCCCTTAATTTTACCTTCATAGTAAACAATTCAATCAATCAACAATCAATAAAATTTTTTCGTCTTTTCTTTTCTTTCATTATTATTCTTTTACAATTTTATTATCTTTGCATACTCTTTCCGTTTTATTATGGTATCAGAGCTCCTCTTGAGCTCTGCTGACATCCATGGATCAAGGAGAAATGACACACCAGCAACTTCATTCAGAGCCTCTTTTGGACTTTTCGTTAGCCCAACACTTTTCTTTCATGACACTTCCTTTTAATGAAGAAGCTCGTCCTTCAAACCAACTTGAGCTTTTTCCAAGTCCAACTATTCGTTATCTTTGTTCTTTCAATACTTTTTCTACTGTAACAATTCTTCAAATCAAGATTCATTCTTGAATACTTGGATCATTGATTCTGGTGCCACAGATCACATTGTATCAAATTTGTCTTGATTTATTTCTTACACACAAATTTCTCCTATTATTGTTCATTTACCAAATGGTTCTCAGACTAATGTTTCTTATAAAGGTATCGTTCAATTTTCACCATCCTTGGTTTTTCATGATATTCTTTACTTACCTCATTTCAACTTTAATATTATCTCTGTTTCAAAAATTACTTCAGCACTCACATGTGAACTCACTTTTTCATCTTCTTCTTGCACTTTACAGAGCAACAATTTGGGGACGATTGATCTGGCCAGAATGAGAGAGGGATTATATGTCTTTAAACCCAATTTCGGTAAAAATTCATCCATTACACACTCCATAAATTCCATCCAATCTCCACCCATTACACCTTCCAATATATGGCATTTTCATTTAGGACACATTTCTGGGTAAAGACTTAATCATTTACATAAACAATTTCCTTTTATCTCTATGCATCATAATGAGGCTTGTGACATTTGTCATCTTTCTAAGCAAAAGAAACTTTCATTTTCTCAAAGTTTTAACAAAGTCAATGCAAGTTTTGATTTATTACATTTTGATATTTGGGGTCTGTTTCGACAAAATTCTATTCATAATCATAAATATTTTTTTACTATTGTTGATGATTTTAGCCGCTTTATATGGGTTACTTTATTAAAATCAAAAGGAGAAGTGCAAAATCAAATAAAAAATTTTATTACTTTAATTGAAACACAATTCAACACCAAAGTCAAAACTATTCGTTCCGATAATGGACTAGAATTTATTTTACCTGATTTTTATGCTTCAAAGGGCATTATTCATCAACGTAGTTGTGTTGAAACTCCTCAACAAAATGGAAGGGTAGAACGCAAGCATTAACATATTTTGAATATAGCTCGTGCTCTTATGTTTCAATCTAATTTACCATCATCTTTTTGGTTTTATGCTGTTAGACATGCTGTTTATTTACTTAACAGAGTTCCATCATCCGCAATTAATTTTAAAACACCATTTGAAATTTTATTCAATCATCCACCAAATTATCATGACCTTAAAGTTTTTGAATGCTTATGTTTTGTTTCTACCCTAATGGCAAATAGATCAAAATTTGATCCAAGAGTCAAAAAGGCTGTATTTATTGGCTTTCAAAGTGGTTTTAAAGGATATATTGTTTATGTTTTAGAAGATAAAAGAATTGAGATTTCTAGAAACGTAATTTTTTATAAAATGATCTTACCCTTAGTCACAAAAAATGCCCAATTTCATACACTCAGTCCAACATTGCCAAACACACCTTCTCAAAAACAAGATTCAATTAGTCTTCCAGTTGAACCCTCACCTATACCCATTGACCCAACTCCACCTAGTTCTTTATTTTCTCCAACAAACTTTCCTTCTTCCTCACTATCGTTACCTAGCCAAGTTGAACCCATGACAACCGAATCACTTTCAACATAGACACCCATCTCTCCTTCCGCACTAGACACCAGTCCACCATCACCTTCTCATCCCCCGTCACCTTCTTCACCACCTGAGCAATCCCATCCTCGTCATTCCGACCGGCCTCACCGACCTCCAGCATATCTCTCTGATTACTTGTGTAATTCCTCTCTCATCTCTACAAATCAATCTCCCTCAAAATGCAAGTATCCTTTATCTTCAGTCATGTATTTTTCTTCTCTTTCATCTTCACATAAAAGGTTTCTTTTATCTCTACATTCTGACATTGAGTCAAAGTCTTTTAAGGACGTCAATCAACACTCTAATTGGCGTAGTGCTATGAAAGATGAGTTGGATGCTCTTTAGTTGAACGTCTTGTTAATTGCTCTGCAGGGGTTAAGCCGGTTGCTGTAAATGGGTCTATCGCATCAAACGCAAGCCTGATGGTTCAATTGATCGATATAAAGCACGCCTTGTGGCTAAAGGGTTCACTCAAACTGAAGGTGTTGATTTCTTGAAAACTTTCTCCCCTGTTGTCAAGCCTGCCACCATCAGATTAGTTTTGGTATTGGCTTCTATGAAGCGTTGGCCCATACATCAGTTGGATGTCAATAATGCTTTCTTACATGGGAATCTTTCTGAGAATGTTTATATGACTCTGCCACCCGGATTTACATCTCCTCAACCGAATCAATGTTGTAAGCTACTAAAGTCACTGTATGGTTTACGACAATCTAGTCGTATGTGGTATGACAAACTTTCTCATCTTTTGCTATCTCATGGATATTAGCAGACCTCATCTGATTATAGCTTATTTGTTAAATTCATTGGTGATCAAATTTCTATCCTTTTAGTCTATGTTGACGATATTGTTCTCACTGGAAATTCTATTTCTGAATTTGCTGCCATTAAGTCTATTTTACACCAACACTTCTGAATTAAAGACTTGGGCCTATTAAAATATTTTTTGGGTATTGAAGTTGCTCAATCAGAGAAGGGAATTTGCTTATCTCAAAGAAAATATTGTCTTGATCTTTTGGAGGATTCTGGTTTATTAGGTGCTAAACCTGCCTCTGTTCCAATGGATAGTACCACAAGACTATATCAAGATAAAAGTCCCCTACTATCTGACCCTTTTGTATATCACCATTTGGTTGGCCGTCTTATCTATCTTACCACTACTCGACCGGACATCATGTATACCACTCAACAATTAAGTCAATTCATGGCATCTCCTACTGAATCTCATCTTCAAGCTGCCAAGCATGTGTTACGATATCTGAAAACTAGTCCCGGCAAAGGACTTTTCTTTCCAAGGGAATCAGAAATTCAACTTCTTGGCTTCAGTGATTCTGATTGGGCCGGATGTCCTGACACTCGACGATCTTTAACAGGTTATTGTTTCTTCTTAGGTAGTTCTTTAGTCTCTTGGAAGACCAAGAAACAAACCACCGTTGTCTGCTCATCCACGGAAGCAGAATATCGTGCACTTGCCAACACAACTTGTGAACTTCAATGGATACTAAATGTGTTACAATTTTTACGCATCTCTCCTATCCGCCCACCAGTTTTATATTGTGATAATCAGAGTGCTCTTCATATTGCTGCTAACCCGGTTTTTCATGAACGGACCAAACATTTAGAAGTTGATTGTCACTTGGTTCGACAAAAAGCTCAAGCTGGAGTGATGAAACTTCTCCCAATTCCCTCTTCTAGGCAACTAACCGACATCTTCACCAAGCCTTTGTCTCCTCAACCCTTCCATCTTAATCTGAATAAGCTTAGTATTCTTGACATCTTTCATCTTCCAGCTTGCAGGGGCGTATTAAATCACTCTTCCACCTTGGCCCATGACAACAATAAAGACATCTCACGGCCCACAAATTCAGCCCAAAAGAATACACAAATTCAATTATAATTTTAGTATTTATCTTATCTTATAGTTATCTTTATCTTTATCTCTATCTTATGTTTATCTTATCTTTATTTACTTTTATCTTTCATAAGCCAATGCTTTATATATACTTAGTTTTACTTTTATAGTAAACAATTCAATCAATCAAC
>NC_029772.3:9994306-9996867 GCF_000817695.3 Arachis duranensis
ATTTATTGTTTAAAAAATAAATTAAATATATAAATTTAATTAAATAATCATATACAACTTTTATATGATTAGTATATCGAAATTGAATTTTATTTTCTATATATTCTTTTTTATCTTAATCCATTCATCTTTAATTTCCCTTATTTTAATTTCTCCGTCTTATTTTGACAATTAGTAGGAAAAAATATCATTAAAGAGATATAGCATGGTCCTTTGACTTGTTGTATTGGATATTATTAAGCAGATAAATTGACACAACATACTATTGTATTTATTATTTGGTGATGTTAATTATTATACTACTCTTTCATTTTCTCATTATTAGTTATTGTTATAAAAAAATACTCTTTCATTTTCTCTCATAATTTATTTATTGTATTGGATCTCTCTCCAATATTTTTCTTTATACGAATAAAATTAATTATTATGTAATAATAATCATATTCAACAACTTTAATTTTATAGACAACTATACTAAATCATCCAAAAAAATAACATCAACTATTATATTTAAAAAACTATATCTGAAAAAGAAAATAAAAAATGCACTTTTTCTTTCTTTGGAATACACTCATCCCTTATTTTAAATATATTAATGTGATGTTTGATATAATATATACAATAATTCGTGAAACCTCAACCTCAATCAACAATGGTTCATAGGTATTTATTACCATTTATGAGATCTCTCATGGCACATATGCATTTGTCTAAAGAGATACATAACATGGTTCACATTCATTTGTTTACTTCATATATAAATTAACTCATCAATGTTTAATTACTCCAAACCCAAAAACCAAATTTAAAAAGTGGTCCTAGGATGCTGCACTTTCTGTTATGGTGTAAAATGGGTTAATATTTATACTTGTTTTGGTACCTAAAAATTTTGAGTTTGTAAAAGAATTCTCGATTTAAAGAAAAATGAATACAAAATTTCTATAAAAAAAATTGATAAAATTCACATGTTGTTATTTCTTGCATTATACGAGATGCGATATTTTGTGACGGTTTAAAATTGTCACTAAAAGATTCATCAACATTTGATAAAATGTCATTTTTTAAAGTGTTAAAAAAGTATTTTATAATTATTTTCAGTAAATTAAATATCAATATAACTGTCGCTAACTCAATTGGTTGTTCCTATTAATAATGTGTCCAACGTAGCACATTAGGTATTTATCCAATCACATTTCTTGATAATTCTAATTTTTTATGTTGAGGATACAAAAATTTATGAATGTTAGACTTGAGTTGTAAGATAGGAATCTAATTTCTAGAGAATATATTCAGAATTAGGATTTGTATATTTGGAATCCAAATCAATAGAATGTTTTATTCAATATCGAAATTCAAATTCCTTAAATTTAGAAAGTGCTTAAAAAATTTAAAATTATTGAAAAAATTCCACCAACGGTATATTATTGTCAACAAGAGCAAATATTTTTGCATCTTCAATATAACATTTGTGATAAAATGAACAAGCATGAACTATATGTTGTTCACATATTAGTTTATGATCTCATTGCTAATATTCTTACAAAACCTTTCTCTTTATAGTAATTTTTATCAAATACTTGAGTAACTTAGGGTTTGTTTGATTTGCGTTCTCATTTTTTATTTTCTGAATTTTGTGAAAGAAAAAGTAAAAATAGTAAAATCAATAAAATTTTTATTTTATGTTTTCATCTGCTGTTTTTATGTTTTTTTTTATAAAATTCAAAAAATAAAAAAAAATAAAAAATAAAAATAAAAAATGAAAACGCAAACTAAACGTATTCTTAAATTAGATTGCCTCTAACAATTTGAAAATGGTGAAAAAAATTCACCAACCATAATAGATTTACCTATTTTTAGGTTTTGTTAGGCAATTATAAGTTTAGGTTATTGGATAAGACCAAATGTATTTGTGTGGAAGTATATATATATATAAGAGAGTAACACCACTTCTCATGTGTTAATCAATATGAGTGTTTCACATTTTCTCTCTTAGCTTCTCTACTTTCTCTAATTCTTAGTCTCAAGTTTCTTGTTCATCAAGAAACTGCGCTTAGTTCATAACCTTCGTATAACGTTCATCATTTACTCAATTTTCACAATTTACCCTCAATTTAATTACATGATATAATTCTTTTTTCAAAAGTAGTTGCTATTGGAAGTTATTATTTCGGCCATCATGACAAAAAAAATATTTTAGGGTTTTTTTTCCTTTTAAAGAAGCACTCATATGGTTTTAGATGAAAACTCAGATGAAAACTCAGGTGAAGTCGATTTTACATGAAGTTGATATCTCAGAGCTGTTAGATAAAAATTTTGTCAAATCAGTCAAATCATCTAATGGCTCTCAGGTATCAACTTCACGTGAAGTCGAATGTCCCTGAATTTCTACCTTAAAAGTTTTATATATATGTTCATTTTATTTTTTTATAAATAATTTTTCTTTTATGAGATTAGCTAGCCACAAAGAGCGTGGCATGTTTTTAGGGTTAGGCTCATAGCGAGCTATTCAAGTAATTACAATTTACAAATTGTCTAAAAAGAAACCATACAATATATGTATA
>NC_029772.3:9997221-10001458 GCF_000817695.3 Arachis duranensis
TATAAAAAAGTGAGTTTTAAAGTATTTTTGTTATGGTGTCTAAATTATTTAATTTTATTTTTAATGTAAAAAATAAAATGTTTAAAATAAAAAGTAAATTATATAATATTTATTAATTTTTTTTTCTTTAGTTGCTCACGGTATTCCCCAATCTGAATCCGTCGTAGATTTGAGCTCTATTTAAAAGTCTGCTGCTAGCTAATAAATTACTGCATGCATAAAACAGAATTCGAACCTCACACTTGCTTAAACAAACAAATGAATTAACCACTCGACCAATTCAAGTTAATTTATTAATATTATTTATTTACTTATTTTAATAATTTAGATACAAAATAATAGACAACATAATATTCACCTTATAAAAATTGGTAAGGAGATAGTGTCGGCATGATTCCTGCTAATGGAACCAAAATGAACATGCACAAATTAAAGCTTAGTCAAGGTATCTTTTGATTTGGTCAAATTTATACTGCACCATATCAGTTTTTTTAGTTGTGACTTTCCATCATTTTAGTAATTTTTATTATTGACTATCCAACACTCATGAGTCATGAACATAGTCTATAGTGTATTAGTATATTAATCCATACCTACTTTAATTACATTGAAAGGTACCACACTATATCCTTATTTTTCCCGCCTTATACCAACTCCATTTTTTCGAGTTGGTAGAAAGGGTTTGGAATTTGGGTTATCCATCGCTTAGGAATTAGGATCTCTCTCTCATAAAAAACAAAACTCTTTTAAAAATAAGAGAAAAATATAAATAAACTCTTAATTTTTTAATTTAAAAATATATAAATTTTAATTAATTAAAAATATAAAAATATCCTAATATTTTTAATTATAACATATTTAGAAATTAGAAAAGATTGAGGTTGACGAATTTGTTGAAGTACGAGTAGTAATCACTGTATCATAATTATGATATTCATTGATTGGTAAGTCGCTATGTCCCTGACAAAGATAATGGTTTAATCCCGCTTGTCGAGGTAGCGGCGCTGGCGTAAGGGCTGTGACAGTCTCCCGCCTATATTCAGATGTGAGGGCTAATGTAGCGTCCAGCTTGCATAACCTTTCTTGCCATAAGAGTCAGGCACTATATCCTAGGGTTGAGAGTGAGCTGGGTACTATATACTAGGGTTGCGCATATGAATGAGCCAAGCACTATATCCCAAGGTTGCGCATAAAAGTGAGCCAAGCATTATATCTCAGGGTGCACACAGTGAGTCGGGCACTATATCCCAGGGATGTGGTAGAAAGGCGACATCCGAAAGGATGTGTGGGTTGGCAACTTTGAATCGACAAGTGATATCACAAGCCAAATAAGGTAGGCATTTATCGTATGCATTTTCTACGTGCTTGCTTTCTTCGTTTTCTTGAGTTATGCCTAATTAAATAATATGCCTAATTGCTAATTGATTTACTTGCGGTATATGTAAATTAATTATGCTTTACTTGTTTGCATCAATTGTGTTGTGTTGGGATTGAGGAAGATTAGTAGGCGGTGGCGATGGGATCGCATAAAGGGTAGGTTGGTGAAGACTGTGGGACAGTGGTGGCTATAGTTAGAATAGAAATCCTGAAGTTAGATTATCCCGTTATGGTTAATTATATATTTCTTTAAGTTTGAATCTTTGTATCGATGTGAAGTTCTAGGATCGCCTTTGCCTTCTCGGAGCCTTATATCTTATCTATTGGGCACTGTTACTATACAGAGAACCCAGTTCTCATCCCATATGTTGTTGTTTTTCAGATGCAGGTCGTAACTGATGCGGAATTTTGAATACCCACAAACTAACCGACAAGTACACTGAGTCGTATCAAGTAATACCTCAAGTGAGTGGAAGTCAACCCGACGACAATTGATGAACTGAACAACAATGATTGAATGACTCAGTTAGGCAAATAGAAAATTGTGTTTTGATAGTTGTAAAGCGTGACAAAAGAAAGCATGACCGTTGACTTTTTTTTCTTGTAGTGCTATTAGGTTTTTATAGTTAGATAGTGTAAATGATTACATCTTTTTTTCCCTTTTTTAATTGTAATTCTTTGAACCTAAAATATATAAAGAAAAATTATTTTTTAAAAAATTTAAATATCTCATATTTTAAAAAATAAGAGACTTTTATATTTTTAATTAATAAAAAATTAATTTATGAAATAAAAAATGAAAGACGTTGTAAAAGAAGAATAGAAAAATATTGAATTTGGAGAAGGTGAGAGAGAGAGCAACACGGAAGTGGAGAGAAGAAAATAGGAAAGGACATAGTCACGGTTATTGTCGGTTATGGCAGTTTGCCACGTAAGTCCCACGTGCTCCTCTCATCCTTATTCTCTACCTGTGGGCCCCACTCTGTACGGTCCCTCTCTTCCCCCTCCATTCTCGACCGACAAATTCTCCCACCTTTCTCTTTCTTTTTTGTTTTTTTATTCCAAATATTCAAATCCCTTTTTAACCAATTCATATTGCCTTTTTCCTTCTTTATTTTATTTCTTTTTTTGGAAATATCCAAAAATTATTGCACCGGACACATTATAACTTTCGTGAACCTTGCTTATACTTATTTTTATGTAAATTTTATAGTTAAAAATTATTAAATAATTTAAATTTATTTTTAAATATTTTTTAATATAAAATATTATATTTTTTATTAACTAAATAAATTTTAATATTATATTTGATATCAACGATTCATATTTAAAATTTAAAATTTAGAGTGTAAATTTTATAATTTAAAAATTAGATTTTAGAATTTTAACGTTTAAAGTTTATGATTTAGAATTTAAACATTAAATTTTTTTAGAATATTACATTTTTTAACTGATAGTTTAACATGTTTACTTAAATTATTATTTAACATTACTAAATTATTAATTTTTTGTAAAGACAACATGAGTTTTCACTTTATATTTGTTGTCATTTTGAATGTACTATTTAATTGTCTTTATTTTCTTAGAGTCAAATTTTTTTTCTAAACTAAAAATTTATTTATTCAATACACGTGTTAAAAATTTTATTTAAAGTAATGGAAGAATCAACTTATCAAACAATTTTTTTAAGACTTTTAGAATAATAATTTTTTTTAAGAACTAAAATTTCTTCGGTACAAATTAAATATTTGATCTTTTATATATATATATATGTTTGGATAATTTATTTTAAATTTTAAATTTAAAAATTAATTATTTTTATCAATGAAAAGTAAATTCAAAATACATTTTCAAAAAGTCTTAAAAAATAAAATAAAGACAAATCTATAACTACAAAATTTTTAGATTTACACAAAAAAAATATATATTAAAAAATCTGCTTAAAATTGAACTTTCTTCTAATTTAAAAATATTTCCATAAACAAAAATCAAATCTCCATATATCATTCTGTCAAATCTAATAAATGTGTAGCACCATACCTGAACAACTCATAAAGGGAACAATAAAATAATTAAAGATCGGATAAAAGAATATTTTTTGGTGTCTATCAGATAAAAGAATATGTAATTAACGAAGAGCAATGATTAATTTTGATCTTGTTAGGGCACTTTTTAATAAATTAATATAAAAATTATAGAAAATTTAACTTTTTATATTTTTTAAAGAATTATTAAAAATGTTTGGAATGAATTAAAAAGTTAAAGTTACTATTCTCGTCTCCTATCGGATGCCGTTAGATAATTCCACCAACACAATGGCCAAGTTTGTAACTTAATTCCTTTCAATAATTTTTTAAATTTATGTAAAACATTATTTGAAGTGTTTAGAATATTTAAACTTTATGGAAGAGAATATTCTCCATCTCAAGTTACTTAGTTACTTTTTGAAATTCGATACGTTCAAAACTTATTATATTTACCAAAATTTTAAGCCAAAAACTCAAATGTAGTTATTGTTAGTTAAAAAGTTAGATGATTTAATATATTGATTAAATTATTATTTAATAATTTTTAATTAATAATTTTATACAAAAATAATTCCATGCGAATATTTACCAATTTTCAATGTACTTGATAATTTAAAACGTTGTATTTAGATATATCGAATTTTATATGTATATTAAATTATAAAAATACATATTAAAAATTAGTTAAATATACATATATTTATACACAAATATTAATACATAATAAATTATTTTTTATGTACACATGGTCTTTTTTATAAATGAATTATAATTTATAAAATTTGACTATAAATATATATAAATCTAGTTAAACATTATAAATGGTATTGTTT
>NC_029772.3:10003046-10006230 GCF_000817695.3 Arachis duranensis
TATATATGTATAAATTAAAATCCATTTTTTATGCAGAGATTTATGCTAGATGAACCCAAAAATAAGAGCAAAATACACGTCTCTCATACTTTAGAAAATTTGAGAGTAGTTATCAATGTAGCATTGTCACATAAAAACAAAGGCGTGTATGATTTTTTTATAATTAATCACATAAAATACCCTATAATTCCTAAAAATAAAAGCCGAGTTGTCCCGTCGGAGCTTCTAAAAGCTTGTGAAACCATTTTTTTTTGTTTGTAAAAAATATGGTGTATAAAAGATTATAGAATAAATTACTATTTCTACCCATAAAAGATACAGACACTGATAAATGTATTTATATAAGAATAAAATGATAATTGTAACACGAAAGATAACATTCGTGTGTCAAGAATATTCAGAAGTTGGTTACGTAATTGGTTCATTAGGGTACTCTTATTACACAGAAGTCATCTTCCGTAGTTATAATTGTCATTTTATTCTTATATAAATACATTTGTCAACGTCTGTATCTTTCATAGGTACAAATGGTAATTTATTCAAGATTTATTATCATTATTTTATTCATAAAAGTTCAAAATGCCTGATAAATTATATGAATGAACCTTAATTTTGTATCGATTAAAATTGTAGTTTTTGTTTAACAAAAATATTCAAATTTTGGTTTCATTTATAGATAAATTTGCCAATATTTTAAATTTTTGTAAATAAAAATATTTATATTTTACAAAATTTATTTTATTCATTTATGACTAAATTTATCAGTATTTTAAATTTTTATAAATAAAAAGAATCAGTTATTTTTCTTTTTATTGCAAATGAACGATCTAAACCTAAAGGTTAGGGAAGATCTTGGTTCGTGTGACAAGATTTCGTTATTAGATTATTGTTATCATAGCTAGATTTGTCTAGAAATTCAATCTTTGACGTGACTATGAACATATATCTTGATATTATTAAGAATTAAAGTTTGTTATGGGCTATATATACAACTTAATTAATTAATTAGGATATTGTTACTTCATTTTTGTTTATAAGCTAAGGTTCTATCTCACTTCTCAGATTTAGACAACTGTCTTCTTTTATACGGTTGCAAGTTATAATAAGTGACCAAAACCATGAACAGATGGAAGAGACAAAAGACATACAATTAGTTAATAATAAGGTTAGTGTTGGTTAAAAAGTTTGGATAAATTTATAGCAAGGTACGTAATTCATAAATTTAATTTTAGTGTGATATGCTGAGGTGTGTATGTATATACTGATGTACACTTGTATTTTATTAAACTCAAGAGAAAATAATAGATAAATCACTAATTTTTAATTTAAAAATACATAAATTTCTGATTAATTAAAAATACAAAAATGTATATGATTTTTTAAAATATGAGCATTTAAATTTTTTTTTTAAAATATATATTATATAAGAATAAATCGATTTTTCATAAAAATTTAAATGTTAGATGTCTCACATTTTAAAAAGTAAAATATATTTTTGTATTTTTAGTTAGTTTAAGATTCATTTACACGGTTAATTAGGTTGTTTGGATATATAAGACAAAGTTTTTAAAAAAAAAATTGGTTTACGAACTGAATTAAAATAATACTTTTTTTAATATCTTTTATAAAAAAAATTTCATTTTTTAATTGTAAGTGTAATGGACGCGGATAATAATCTTTGTTATTTTTTTAAAAATAAAAATGATTTATATAATAATTTAATGTTAAATTACGTTGTAGGCAGTTGGTTGGTCGTTAGGTGGTTTGCTTTCGGTTGAAGGATTCTTTCTTTGTTTTCGTCGGTTGCTTGACTGACTTATTCATATCTCTCTTTGGTCCCTTTCCCCTCTCTCAGGTTTGACCAATAATTATATTATCTCCTTCTTTTTTCTTTTTTCTTTTGTTCTTAATTATATCCTATTTTCAAGAACTTTCTGAAAAGAAGCCAAATGAATCACACCCCTTTTTGTGAATACCATTTGCTTCAACATGGAATATCCTTTTCTTCCACACCACACTTTGAACAATTGCTGTGGGGAGAGATATCTAGTCATCCCCACTTCTAATCATGCTTCATATATTATTATTTGGTGAAAATTTAGGTGCAGTCAATTTCATGTGAAGTTGATATTTAAAAATAATTAAATAATTTAATTAATTTGATTAAATTTTTATCTAACGATTCTCAGTTATCAATTTTATATAAAATTAATTGTACTTGAGTTTCCACCTATTATTATTATTATTATTATTATTATTATTATTATTATTATTATTATTTGATGTGTATTGTTATTGTGAAAATTGTATAAATAAGAAATTATTTGAATAAATTTATTATTTTAAAAGTATTAGAAAAGGCAAAAATTAAACGTAAAAATTTACGTACAGTTGTCTTTATGTAAAATTAATATTTGATAACTGTTAGATAATTTGACAAATTTAATTAAGTTATTATCTATTGATTTTTAATTATTAGTTTTACTTTTACATAAAAATAAATATACGTGAATTTTCGCAAAAATTAAATTATTATTAGATCAACTATATTATATATTATATAAATTGAAAAAATTAACAATCAATTAGTCACCGTATAAAAAAATATTAAATATTTATGAAAAAGTTTGATTATTATGAAATGATAGGTTTGTTTATTGTTCTATATGACGGATTTCATTAAGAAAAAATGTGTAAAACATATATAAATATGGTAATTGATCGATTTATTGATAGATATTTTTTTGTTCTTGGAGATTTTTGTTATTCGGTAACATATTATAATATATATATATAGGTTACATTTGTGTCCTTTGGTTTGTTTAAAGCATTTAAATTAACTTGTTTAGTTTGCTTAATTTAATTGGGTTGATTAGTAATATATTATTATATTACTACTATATACATATACGATTTTTCACACAAAAACGAAATAATGATAATAAAAAAACATTAGTAACGGTGACATTTGCTGCATTCGAGTTTTAGTTAAAAGAATGTTGAAATAAAATATTAAAATGATATAATATTTGAAAGTATATGTGAGATTTGAAAGCTAAAGGTCACAAACCACATTGAAAAGTAGTCAACTTAAGGGAAAAAAAAAAGAATACATGATTTTAATATTTATTTTATCTAAATTAATTATATCAAATATTTATTAGATTTTGTCTATTTGACGTTT
>NC_029772.3:10006283-10012720 GCF_000817695.3 Arachis duranensis
AGCCAGCAATGGAAATAAAAGTCTCTTTCAACATATTTTTTAATTAGTAGCAAAAAAAAAATAAATGAATAATTAGATATTAGAAAAATAATTTCTTCCTCTTCATTCATTTATTTATTTATTGTCAAATAAGCTTAATAATAGTTTGGATATACAAATATTAATGGTGTATTTGGTTTGTATTTATATTTTTTATTTTTATTTTTAATATTTTTTAATTTTAGAATTTTTTGAAAAGAAAATGAAGGTAGATAACATGATTATATTATTTTTTACTATTTCTCCTTTTTTCAAGGTTTAAAAAATCGAACCACTGATCAAACTAGTACAATTAGTAGTTCAAAGGTTTAAATTTCAATTGAAATTTAAGAATTGAATTGAATATAATAAAATAATATATTTATGTATAAAATATATATTTTTTTAAAAAGTAATTTTTTAGTATTTATTATTTTAAACTGGTTAATCGCTAAAAAATTAACCGATTATTCAGTCAACTTTAAATTTTTGACTGATTTATTATTGATCAGCTTTTATCTTAAATCGAACTGATGATCTAATAATTAATTCTCAATCAAATTTTTAAAATAGTATTTTTTTTATTATAAATTTAAAAATATTAAAAATAAAAATGCAAACTAAATACATTCCAGCTCGTCCCCTTCAAATCAAATGGAGTGGAAAACATTTAAAAAACAGAAATGAATTATTGAAAAAATGAAATAAAAAATGGTGGTTTGTGATAGGTAGAGATGGAGCATATGAATATGTTGTGATGATGCATGTTGAAGTTGGGGAAGTGAGGGACCGCATGTGTATCAATGTTCATAAAATAAATAGAAAGTGGGGTCCCTTTCTTATTCACAAGTTGTTGGGTGGTTAATTTGGCTGAAAAGAGGTTGTTGGGTAGTTAGATCTCATAAAACAAACAAACAACACATCACAACATCATATATAATGGATTATTATTATTTCTTTCGAAATCTTGAGGATGTGAGATAAGCTATATAGGAATCCATATTAGAGTATCTACTTAATAAAAAAAATTTGAAGAAATTAAAAAGTTGTCCTATATATATTTCATAAAATAAAAATATTACGTGTAACATAAAAATATTCACAAATATATATAAAAATATATATTAATTTTATATTTTTAATATATTATATATATATAATTAATTTGGTGACTAATTTTTTATATACGTGTAACATAATTACTATAAAAAAAATTAACATATATAATAACAATTTATATTTGTTAGATAAGTCACATTAGCAAACCAACTTTCGGTATCCACTTTCAGTTAAACTTTTTGTGAAATTTATTTATGATTTTTATTCACAATCTCTCTTGTTATTTTTTTTCTATTAATGCCACTCTCGACAACAACTTCATTTCTTGTTATCATTCATAATTTTAAATTATAAATTATAAATTCTAAATTTAAAATTTTAATATTATTTTGAGGTATTATCTAAAACTAAAGTAAATTTAGACTCGAATATACAGTTTAAGTGTCTTTAGATGAGCTTCGATTTGTTCATCGGGTCGACAAAAAATTTCGACGTCCTCACTTGAACAGTAATAAAAATACTTGCAAGAAACTTTGATATATAAGTTAATAAGAGTTTAAGTCAGATTGGATTAGAAAAAATACTTGAGTGTTGAGTATTTAACTATTTATAGAATAGTATCAATGTAGAATTGAGATATTTATAGAGCATCAATGTAAGATTTAGTCTTTTTTTGGAGATAGTTATTCGCTTGGAGAGAGTGAGAGTTAATTCTTGTTAGGGTTAATTATTACCTAAGTAATAACGACAATAGTAGAAGAGTATCTAACTTATTCCTCAAGTCGGGTCAATTACATTATTACAGGTCTCACAGACATGTATCTAAGTTGATATGACCTATACGGATAAGATCGTCTGGGTTGTATTTGATCCTATTAGGTCGATTTTGTGTGACTCGTTTTTTAATATAACTTGACTGTTGGTCGATCAACGTGGATAAAGACAAATAGGTTAAATTTAATCTTTAGGTTAATTTTGTGTGGCCCACTTTTAAATATAATTTGTCTATTGATATAAACAGATATTAAATTCTAAACCTTTTAAAAAATGAGAGTTAAAAAGTAATGTTAACACAGACAAAAATTGACTAATGCCGATTAATATATAAATTAGTTCCAATATATTTTTATTTATTTATTTATTTTGTTGGAACAAATTAAATCGGAAATTAAAAAGGGTGTTGTAACTGCTTGTTCGGCTGTGCTATGCCAAACTAAGAAAAGCTATCATTACGTATAGTATTTAAGTTTGTAGCTTATAGATAGAAAGAGTTAAATTATTTACTTTGGAGACTATACATGCATGGCAAAAGAGGAACAAATTTTGATTTCTTAATAAAAATGGTTTTCAGAGATTGAATGTTAATCTATTTCATAATAGTCATAGTTAAGGAGGTACCTTTTTATTTTCACAAAAAAGTCATGTTTTAAATGAAAGATTACTAACATGAATTGATATAATAGTTTAGATGCTATATTTTTGTTGGTTATTCTCTCATTAATTNATAATAATAATAATAATAATAATAATAATAATAAAAAGTATACATGAATGTAACAAGGTGATAAACTACTTTTTAATAATAGTGTTATACATGGATGTAATATTTCTTATACCCCATAAAAAATAATTAATAAAAACTTGTGACGGTTTTATTTTATTTGCTACAACAAAAACTTAGTATGTACAATTATATCATCAATAAATATAATTTTTATTCAAATACAATAAAAAAAACTGACAGAAAGAATTAAATTAGTTAAAGTGATTTTTTTTATTGTACCAAAAAGTTTCATAGCAAAAAAAAATATTATATACACTCTAAAGCTTATTTATACAATATTATAGTAAAGTTTAGAGGGGTTTAATTACATAATTTCTCCCTTTTAATATTATAGTATTCTCGTATTTATATGGTATGGTATATTCATATATCTACATCTATCTACACATACAATTATTAAAAGAAAATCTATCTACACATACATTCCTACTGTAAATATGCTTTTAAGCAAAGGAAAAATCATATATTGAAAATTTGATAATTATATTTTGAGAATCATCATTATTGTTGGGAAAAAAAAGCATTAGCATTATTGATGATGACTCTCCCCTGAAAAATTTAAATAACTATTTATTTATTTCTAATTTCACTGTCTTAACTAAAAAAAAAATTATGAAAAAATATTTCATTTTCACAAAACTTTATTAATAACAAATGACCAATAAAATAAATTCTACTCGATGTTATTTGTGTATTTATATGAAATCTTAAACAACAACAATAATATTCATATCATGACCCAAAAGAATAGATAATTAAAAATTAAAAATTTTGATTATTTCATATATAATTGCGTATACTCCTTATGGTTAAAAATATAATCATTAGTGTTACCTTCTCTTATCAGCTTAAATTTTTGAGATGAGTGGTTTCATGATATGATATCAGAGCAAGAATGTTAGAGATATAACCATTAACTAGTGAAATAAACACAAATTCATTAACATATAAGTGGGTAGTGTATTATAATTAATCTTAATAAATTTTCACTTTTAGAATATAATTAAAAAATACTGTGTACACTAGTGATCGATATACATACTAGATGATGTATCTTGTACGATACAACATGAAATTTAATAATGGTCTCTTCAATATAAAGAAAATCCTCAAATTAAAGTAGTTCTTCTCTAATTTTGTACTTTTAACTTTAGCCTTTTCGGTGTTTCCAAAAAAACCATATGACTTAAAAGTTAAAATAGTAGTTATCCTTAAATTAAGAAACAAAATTTATAATCATTCCCCACTTATTTTCTTTATCAATTTTTTTTAACTCTATACTACTTAGAAGAATATATAAGGAGAATGAAAGAAGTAATCATTATTGTAATATTTATTTAATTAATTACAATTTATCTCTTTTAAAATATTGAGTAAAAGCATATAAATGTTGAGGGTCCTATAATTATGAGTAAATATCTTTTTCACCTCTTGATTATTTGTTTAAAAATAAAATGCGTCTTCACAATTAAAAAATTAACTTATTTCTAATTATCTAAAAAATTAGTCTAAGAAATTTTTGTTATTGGATTTACTGATTTAGTGACCTCTATTACTAGATTAAGTAATTCTTGACAAATCAATAATTTACCATTTAAACCAATTACTTAAATTATTAAGAGTAAAGTTTAATTTTGATTTTAACGTTTAGGGATAAGGTTCAAAGATGTTCCTAACGTTTCAATCATCCTATTTAAGTCTCTAACGTTTTAAAGTTGACTCAATGTTGTCTTGTCGTTAGGGTTTCATTAATAAAATTGATGGCAGAACAAAATTGAGACGATTTTGAAACGTTAGGGACTTAAATAGGACGAAAACATTGGGGACAAAAACGATATATAGAAATAGATTTTAATTTTATCCTTCAATAATATCAATTTTTTATTATATATAGTATCCAATTATTTTTTAATCACATGTAAGCAAATTAGACTTAATCACATTACTTTCATTCTAAATAAATTTATTTTTTTATAATTTTACACTTAAAGTTATAAGTTAATATAAAAATATAAAAAAATTTATTTAGAATAAAAGTAGTGTGATTAAGTATAATTTACTTAGATGTGATTAAAAAATAATTGAATATTATATACAGTAAAAAATTGATATTATTGAAGGTTAAAATTAAAATGTATTTCTATGTATCGTTTTTGTTCCCAATATTTTTGTTCTATTTAAGTCTCTAACGTTTCAAAATTGTCTCAATTTTGTCCTGCCTTCAATTCGGTTAACGGATCCCTAATGGCAGGATAACATTGAGCCAATTTTAAAACGTTAGAGACTTAAATAAGACGATTAAAATGTTAGGGACAACTTTAGGACTTACTCCAAATGTTGAGGATAAAAATAATATTTTATTCAATTATTAAAAATTAATCATACATTTTCAAATTCTATAAAAATATTTTATCTTTTAAATAAATAATCAAAAATAAAAAAAGAGTATTTACTCATACTATTAGTACCGGTCAAATATATATGTATAATATGAAGAAACATATGTTTGGGAAAATATTTGGATAAAATGTATGTGTGTATAACACATATTATTGGGTGGAACATTGAGATTGCAATGAGCCCCAAAAATTTGACAAATTAGCAGAATGGCCCCACCAACATTGGAGTCCTTTTTTGCTGCCGCCCTCCACACCAACCAAGTTTTAGAAATTCTTATGAATCAGTGTTTTAAAACAAACATCTAGATAAATAAAAAATAAAATATGAGTAAACATGAATACTTTTAGACAATTGATGAGTTCATAATTTATTGATTAAGTTCTTCACATCTCTCATTTAAATTAATAATTATGTTTTTTATTAATCTTTTTTTCCTTCATTACCTTTGATGATAAACATATATATATTAAATAAATTTAAATAACCTACAAAAATTTATATGGCAGGTATGTCTTGTGGTCCTAAATATTTCGTTTTCTCTTTCGTAATTTCCTACATGGAGCTGACACGATGATATGTTTGAGTTTCAAGGGCAAGATTTCATTTTCTATAATAATAAAATATCAATTTTAGATGAATTTGTCATCTATTATCAGTTCATTGGTCAGAGTTTTCTCTCAAATTAATATTTTTAGATTGTCTAATACTGAAATCGTTGGAAATAAGGAGTATGACCACAATCCAATCAATCATGTTTTAAATAATTTATTATTGTTATTATATTAAATGTTAATATAATAACGTCCTAGATTAAATTTAGAGATTTATTATTATGATAGTGATCATAATATTGAGAAATAAATCTTTTATAATTTAATCTAAATTGTTCTTGGTCATAGGATTATTAAAAAGGGCATTAATAATCCGAAAAGACCAATATATATATAATGGTCTTCATTGGATGAAGATTAATAGATCTCATTTATTAAATTATATATATAGATGGTGCATATAGAGATATGACCATTGAACTGACTCACTTTGAAAATTCCTAATGGTTATAATTACCGTATATTTGTCAATAAGATATTCTCAAGATGAACATAGTAATAGAGTTTCCTTTGACCTGCGACTGTCATAGTAATTAACAATGTATTTATTATACTTTGATTCCGGACACCTAATACCCTAGGGTGCTAGTTGAATGGATATTGGGTATGATTTAAATACTTGTAGAATTAATGATTAGTCAATAAGGAATCCGTCAACTCTCGGTAAAAAGTTTGAGCTCTATGATTATAATGACTGAGATGAATAAAACCTTGGCCAAGGGGATTGAATGAATGAAAAAATGAGTTTCTTAAGTCATTCACAGTTCATTATAATAATGGTAACA
>NC_029772.3:10012860-10014007 GCF_000817695.3 Arachis duranensis
TATGACTAATTTACTACCCGCTTAGTATTGAACCTATGGGGTCACACACTAACGAGTGTTCTAATATTTGCTATAGAATTATTTAATTTATGTTTTGATTTGATCAAATAAATAATTATATTAATTCAAATAAAATATTATTATATTTTTTGCTAGCACCAAAAATATAATAATAGTATGATAATTGAGAAATATTAAATGAGATTTGAGAATAATTAGTTATTCTATTTCTAAATTTGAATTATAAAGTTGGATGAGATTCTAACTGATTTTGTTTTAAATTGAGTTATGATATGATTCATAAATTTAAAATATTCAAATTAAAATAGTAAGATATCATTCAAATTTGAATTGAGATTCAAATTTAAAATCAACAACAAATCTCATACTATATATAGGTATGCCAAGAGTAGAGGCAAACATGAGAAAGACAGAGAGAATAACAAGGGTTGTTATTCCTTTACCTCTACGCACATAAATGTATATGAGCCTAATTCTTAGAGAAGAATTTTATGGTGTGCAAAGAGTTGCAAGAGGTTTCTAAATTTAGATCAGATGTCCATTGGTCAAGGGGTTGACAGCAAATGTTGGTCTCGGTGTGGATACGCATAGCGCCTTTGTACCATCGAAGGAGAAAAGGATTTTTACTAGCGTACTCAGGTATTTAAATCTGATCTACTATATATTATATTATTGGAATAAAGTTTAAGCACAAAATAGATCTTTAGGATTACTTTTATTTTCTTCCGCTGCGTGTTATGAACACAATCACACATGGTAATCCTTTAGAATTAATATAATATTCTTATAAAATATTGTTAGAAATAAGAGATTAAATTTGAGGAAGAATTTGTGTATTATTGAGTGTATTTAAGTTGTCTATTCGAATTGTCTAATTGATATTAATTATATTCTAACATTCCCCCTCAAACTCAAGTGACAACTTGATTTTGAAACTTATTTAAAACAATAAAATAAAGAGAAAAAAAAACGGCATAAACTGATAAAACGAGTGCAGACAAAACTGTCTAAAAGAAGCGGAAACTGCAGCTTGTCTAAAGGAAGCAAAGAAATGCAGACGGCCTGCCACAAAGAAACACCAGACGAAACGCCGATGAAACTACCACGAGAAAATGCAGACGGAACT
>NC_029772.3:10014089-10073966 GCF_000817695.3 Arachis duranensis
GCAAATGGAACTGCCACGAGAGAACATAAACGGAACTGCCACGAGAGAACGCAGACGGAACTGCCGAAAGAGAGCAAAAGCTATATGATTTATTCATGAGAATAGGTAAGCAGCGGATGACAATGGTGTTTGATCATTAAACTCAAAATAGGCTAGTCGGTGAGGTGAAAGAGCATCAAAGGAATGACAAAAGAGAAAGAAGAATGACATAGAAAAAAAGAAAAAAAACTACGGTGATTTCACCACAAGAAAAATAACTTATCCTCCTCAAGGAGGATACCATGGTTCTGATACCATGTTAGAAACAAGAGATTAAACTGGAAAAATGATTTGTATATTATTGAGTGTATTCAAGTTATCTGCTCAAGTTGTCTGGAATGGTTCAATATAAAAGGGTATTTAAAGGTACTAAGAGAATCATAATAATAAAAACGTAATCTCCTATAATAAATATTCAGATATATTAAATAATACTAATTGATCCTAATTATATTTTAACAAATATGTTTCCAGTCTTTATCACTTTGTATCATATTTGACATATTTTTTTCAATCACAATTAATATTTATTTGTGTTCTATACGGAATATTTTTGAATTTTTTAAATAAAAATATGGATAGTATTTTTTATTATAATTTTTTTAAAGTTAATTAAATTTAAAATTTAGCTATTTTAATATTGAAAGTAATGAAAACAATGAGTAATAATTATACTTGTTTTCAAGATATAAATTATTTATTAATAGTAATATATAGTTTGTAATTAAATTATAATAGTTATAATAGAAATCTATTTTTTTTAAGATTTTTCTTTAAAAAACATTAGTGATTGTATTTATAGATATTTTTTTATAATTTATGAGTTCATTCTTAAAATTAAAGTAATATGACCAATGTTATTACCTAATGAACTTTAGCAAAATAATATTTTATTTATTCTTGAATTAAAATAGTTGTATTTGTACCTAAAAATTATTTTTTTATCTTTTTGTTTGTTTAAACACCTATTAAAACTACTAAAAATAAGACGAATGTATAATTCAATGCATAATATATTATCACAAGCATAACAAATTTATTGGTCGAAAGTAATTTACAATATTTTTCTTATTTTA
This sequence comes from Arachis duranensis, assembly GCF_000817695.3. Classification (NCBI taxonomy): domain Eukaryota; kingdom Viridiplantae; phylum Streptophyta; class Magnoliopsida; order Fabales; family Fabaceae; genus Arachis; species Arachis duranensis. Next base: position 10,015,205 of record NC_029772.3, read on the forward strand.
AGATAAATAATAAAAATTTTACTAAGATAAAATATGATATAAGTTATACTTATCATTTGTGCATATATAAGCACCATTGTATATAAATTACTCATGATCCCTAAAACAAAGAGATAAGTTAAAAAGACAAAAAAAAAGGAGGCACAACAACGAACATTAACAACGAACATTAAGCTATGTTATTTTATCACTTAATCTCTCGATTAAAAATAAAATTAAGCACATACAGAATATAATTTAAATATTGAGAATTTTCAATATGTAAAGAGTTATAATAAATTACTTTGTATAGATAAAAATGATAAAATTTATAATGAAAAATAAAAAAATTAAAATAAATAAAAATAAAATAAAAGAAATAGAAGAAATAGAGTGTAATAACAATTGATAATGATTTTTACTTTAAAAAAAATATAGAGTAAAAATAATGAATTGTAGGAGGGAAAAAATATTATTGAATGGAAAAATAATTAATAAAAAATGATATTCTTTTTTAGTATAAATAATTTTTTATATTGAATAAGTTATGAAATATAGAAATAAATAAAATAAAAGAGAACGAATGAAATTATATTTTTTTAATAAATTGGATAAATATTCATGACCATATATATTGATGGTGAGCATATAATGATTATACAATAAATTGTAAGAAAACACTAATAAAATATTAAATTTGATATTAAAATAAATTAAAAAAGATATAAACGATTAATAAAAATCTGAAAATATATAAAAATATTTAAAATTAAAGAAGGAAATAAAAAGAACTTTTAGTAAATAACGGCTTAAATATTAACGTGACAATCAATTGAATAATAATGAAATAAATTAAATAAAGAAAATATTTTATAAATATATGATGTAAAACTTATAACAATTTTAATAATAATCATTAATCAAAATATATAAGATGAAAAAATTAATGTAAATTAAAACAAAATAAATTTATTTATTTCAGTCAAATTAAATAATTAATATAATTAATTAATTATAGTTAATGTGATCAAGTAAAATATTAAATAATCTGATATTTAATTCAATCGAATCAAATAAATAATTAATTATAACACTCTTAAAAAATATTAATCAAAACACACAAAATAAAAAAATTAATACAAATGCAACAACAACAATAAAGTCTTGTCTCACTAAGTGGGGTCGGCTACATGAATCAAATGATGCCATTGTACTCTGTCATGTATCATGTCTACAGAGAGACCGTTTACATGTAGATCTCGTTTGACCACCTCATGGATGATCTTCTTAAGTCTTCCTCTGCCTTTCGTCCTTTGTTCATCTTCCATCTCATCCACCATCCTGATTGGATGTTCTATCGGTCTTCTTCTCACCTATCCAAATCACCTGAAATGCGATTCAACAATCTTTTTCACAATGGGTGCTACTCCAACTCTCTCCCTTATATCTTCATTCCTTATTTTATCCAATCGCGTATGACCACTCATCCATCTCAACATCTTCATCTCTGCCACACTCAGCTCATATTCGTGCTCCCCTTTAGCCGCCCAACACTCCGTACCATACAGCATAGCCGGTCTTATAGCGGTGTGATAGAATTTACCTTTAAGTTTTAAAGGCACTTTTTTGTCGCATATAAAACCAGATGCACTCCGCCATTTTGACCAACCTGCTTGGATCCTATGATTTACATCTTGTTCAATCTCTCCATTATCCTGTATGATGCACTCAAGATACTTAAAACTTTTAACTTTTCCTAGGATGTTTTCTCCAATCTTCACCTCTATATTGGGGTTTTCCCTTCTCAAACTGAACTTACATTCCATATATTCTGTCTTGCTACGGCTGATGTGCAGACCATACACTTCTAAACCTTCTCTCCATAACTCCAACTTCTTATTTAGGTCTTTCCTTGACTCTCCCATAAGGACGATATCATCGGCAAAAAGCATGCCATGGCACAGGCTCTTGAATGTGCTCTGTTAGTACTTCTAAGACTAATGTGAAAAGGTATGGATTTAAGGATGATCCCTGGTGTAATCCTATACCAATAGGGAATTCCTCCGTCACACCACCTTGAGTCTTCACACTAGTTGTGGCCCTATCATATATGTCTTTAATTGCCCGAATATATGCGATCCTTACTCTACTCTTTTCTAAAACCTTTCATAAGACTTTCCTTGGTACCCTATCATACGCTTTTTCTAAATCAATAAACACCATATGTAGATCCCTTTTATTACTACGATACCTCTCCTTATTTAGGTCTTCCCTTGCGGTACATAGCTGGTCCCAAGTCCGGATAAAGGAGGGAGGTTGTATTAGATATTCGACAACTAACATAAGAATATAGCCGAACCCCCATGACATGAATCAAAAACATAAAAATTAATACAAATGCAAATAAAATTAATTTATTTATTTTAATTAATTTAAATAATTAATGTAATTGATTAATTATAATTAATATGATAAAACAAATATTAGATATTTTTTTTCAATCACAATTGCATTTATCGGTGTGGACCATTCTTATTTAACAAAGCATTTTGAGATGGGGTTTTAATTTAGAGTATATTTTTTTATTTTTATTTTTAAAAGAAATACAGTTTTACAACTATTCTAGTAAGATTATTTAATTTAAGTAGGATTCCTTTTAATAATAATAAAAAGTAGACATGATTTGAAAAATAAATAAATAAAAAGAAAAAAACTATTTTCTCCATACAGAAAGTGTGATCATCCAGATGTTTATAATAACTAATGAAATCTAAATTGAGTACATAAAACTAAAAGATATCTTCGTCATCAGTTTTTGTTGTTATTTCATTATAACTTATAAGATCATGCATGCATGTCGCTTGTTTATTAATTAAAAATGGAGAGTTGAGAATAGAATAGTGATGTTGTTTAATTTATTTATTTTCTTCTTTATGGAGCATAAATTAAACTATTCTTATTTGGTAGCTGAATCCTGCATGGATCTGATGATGAGCTGAGTCAGTTTAATTCAGCCAAAATACTTGGATCCAACTTTGGAACAACCAATTTTGGTCCTCACTCTCATTCAATTTTATACCAAATTAAAGATTAAATTCGTCTGTGACCACAATTTTTACCTAATTAAACCAGCTTGATGTTGATGTACACTTAATATAATTATTTTTTTAATTTTAAGATAAGATAACTTATTGAATTTGAATATACATTAATTAATTTGTGAGCAGAGGCATTCTACATTCGAAAATATTTAATAATAAAAAAATATTAACTAAAAATAGTTAAAATTTATTTTATTTAAAATTTATTAATTATTATATCAATTAATAAATAGTAAATAAAACATATTTTAGGATTTTTGTTGTCTCCCTAATATTATCGTTCTACATTATATATACATATTAATCTTAATAAGTAATGTTAGTAAGAATTAGAATAATATTATATATCTAAATTTTTTTATTAACTAAATTCAACTAAATTAATATAATATAACAAAAATTAATTATAACTAGTATTATTTTAAGTCCTATTGTTTAATTTAGTTAGACTTTGATTCATAAAAAAATTATATTTATAACACTATTTTTTTTATAATGCTTTATAGTTTCTAACACGTGAGATTTATTATTTACCAGAATAGAATTCAGATATCATTAAATTAGGTAGTTGTACTCTTGTAAGATCTTATATATTGTAGTTATAAGATCTATCTAGATTAATCTATATATATATATGTTATTGAAATCTGGTTAATTGAGTTTCTTCAATTAATAATGTAGCTGATATATCATATTTTAAGGGTATTTTTAATTAATTTTATTTAATTCATTTAAATGTGCTAATTAATTATTTATTTATTTGATTTAACTAAGAAAAATATAAAATTATTTAATATTTTGTTTGACCATGTTCTGTAACTAATCAATTAACATTATTTAATTAATTTTTTTATCAATTAATTTTTTTCGGTAATATTTTTTCATCCTAGAATTCAGATATCATTAAATTAGGTAGTTGTACTGTTGTAAGATCTTAAATATTGTAGTTATAAAATCTAGATTAATTATTATCAAATTAAAATATACACTAATAATCCTACTACAAAGATAATTGCCAATATAGAATATTGTGGTAATATATGATAAGAATATTTAAATAATATTAATATTAAAAATATCATAAAATACTAAAATGTATGTAATGTTATATAAAAATAGATTTAAAAGAGTCATGTATAAAATACTATGATTTTACTTTAATAAATTTTAAAGTATGAACTATATTTGTTTGTCATAGATAGTACAGTCAGCATAAGTCAGTTTATAAATTCAATGGTCAAATTCAAATTTAAGGACCTACATTAAAAATTGATAACTTTGTTCTATCCATTTTTGGATATGTGGCGTTTTCTAATAAAACTATGGAGAGAAAAAAAACCTTGTATATATTGTAAAGAAAAATGTAACATAAATAATTGGTTTCAAGTATTCAACAACTATATAAAAATAAGAGACGTATATTTACTATCTATTATGACAATTAATTTAATTTTGTTACTTTATAAACACATCAATAAACAGGACAATTATTTTAAAATATTAAAAATTTCCTATATCTAAAATAAAAATAAAGATCGAATTGTTGACATTTAATTAAGGAAATATGAATTTCTTTAGCTCAATTCAATTATGAAACATAGCATTTATTTGGATATAAATTTTTTATGCCTATAATATATACATTTTCCTGTTTTACTTTGGTAAATTCCAATATTTTATTTTTAATTATTTTAATGTAAAAATATATCTATTTTAACCCTTTATCCACCCTTTTGTCTCTAATATGACATTGTTGTTTAATTTTTTTATCTTTTTGAACTCATCTTTAAACATTTTTTATTAAATAAAAAATAATTTTAGTACAAAAATAATATAAAATATTTTATAAAATTATTCAATTACAGCTAAAGTTTTTTAGCTAGTCATTCAGATAAACAAAGTAAAAAATAATTAATTTTAGTAATATAATTAAATGTTAGTATAAAATCGGGATATGAAAATCGTTTTTTAGATAAAAATTAATTTTTGAGCAAAAATAACTATATTTTATATAATTTTAAGAACGAATTTTAATACATTTTATACAAATATTCAAAAAAAATTAAAAGTGAGACTCGAATCCACAATTTTTAGATAAATATAAAAAAAGAAAAAGTATAAAAAGTCAATGAAATATCTGTATAATGTATATAATGGGTTTAGGAATGTTCGATTAATAAGATATTATATGTTTATTATTGCTGATATTCGGATAGTTATTCTAGATAATATAGATGTATTGTATTTAAAAAATTAATAATATTTTATCTTAGATGTTCATTTTTAATTCATATTGTACCAAATAAACAACTCAGTATATACATCGTACAAATACTATATTAACTTTCTAATAAAATTAAAAAAAAATTATATCATTTAAATTATAATCCATTTACTTAACTTACTCGCGCGTGCATCAAAATTAAACTCACATAAATTTATAAAAAATTGGAGTGCTTATTTTGTCTCCTCCCTCTTTCTGTGTGTGAAGAGAAATTAGAAAATATATGTCTTTGTCAATGGAATCATGAGAATTGAGAAGGAGCAATGCTAAGTGTGTGTATATATAAAGCAATCCATTGCTACCACTTTCCTTCCACCTTCCATCTTTTCCGTTTTCCGTTTCCCTTTCTCTTCCCTCTCTCTGTTCTCTTCTTACCTTCTTCACTCACTCACATTCAATTATTGGAAACCTAACAGCACAACGAATTCAATCGAAACAAGAAACAAAAATGAAATATGTTTTGGTAACCGGTGGAGTTGTGAGTGGACTTGGAAAGGGAGTAACTGCCAGTAGTATTGGCTTGCTTCTCAAAGCTTGTGGACTTCGAGTAACTGCTATCAAAATTGGCATGTTTTTCTTTTCCTTCAACTATTTAACCATGCACGCGCGATAATTGTTACTTTCTTTTCGGATTTAGATTTACAAAGTGTTCAACTCTTTCTTTCAATTTTGGAACGGAGCGAGCTGGTACGTTAAATTGAAGTCTCACATTCTGAATTTTGATTTACAGATCCTTACTTGAACACAGATGCCGGAACAATGTCACCATTCGAGCATGGAGAAGTGTTTGTGTTGGATGACGGAGGCGAGGTACACAATTTCTCGCTAATTATCCATCTTCAATTTTCAATTTGACGCTAGATTCTCCCAAAAATGAAAAGGAAAAGCATGTTTGTTTGTTTGAAGAGAAAATGAAGGGAAAAGAAAAGTTAGTTAGGTAGCAACTTTAGGCAAAATTTTCCGGAGTGAATAGATCAAAAGCACATGGTGTTTGTTAATTTCTTACTTTTTTTAAGTAGAATTATAAAAAGAGAAATGATGAATCTTGATAGGTGGACCTGGATCTTGGAAACTATGAGCGCTTTATGGATATCAAGTTGACTCGTGATAATAACAAAAAAAAAAAAAAAAAAAAAAGAAATTGCAAATTTACAAAAGAACCCCTTGTTTATGTTTATCTCCTTCAGTTTTGGATTTTTTAAACCAGTCAAGAGTTAACAATATTCAACTCATACAATGAAAATTTGTGGTTGTGGTTGCTGATGCAGCACACATTAAGATTAAGACTGTGTTTGGATATTGTCACTGGAGATAACAAAATTCTTCTGTATTTCTGAAACAAAATGCTATCCAAACACTAAAAATCAGCTACCAAATATGTTTAACTCATTTTTAATGTATATTTTGTATTACGACATATATTCTATATGAACGACTGATGTTCTATCTAAGCGTGAAAATAGAAATAGAAAATATCTGTTTTTATGGTTTCTCCTTTTTTTTTAAAAAAAAAAAGCTCAGCTGAGCTGAATGTTTTATTTTATTTTATTTTATTTTTAATTTTTATTTGTTTATTTATTTTTTGCAGTCTGTAATTGAAAAGGAGAGAAGAGGAGACTATTTGGGAAAGACTGTTCAGGTTCCACAGCTTAATTTTGTGATTTTCTTTTTAATTCTTTTTTCAATGTTTGTGGTGTCTAATGATGTTTTTATATTTCATCTTTTTAGGTTGTCCCTCATATCACGGATGCAATTCAAGAGTGGATAGAAAGGGTGGCCCACATACCAGTAGATGGAAAACCAGGTTCAGCTGATGTCTGTGTCATTGAATTGGGTGGAACCATAGGTAACACACTTACACTCTTCTAAACAATCTTTTCTTTTTCTTCTTCTTTTTTAATACATTTTTTAATGTCTAAGATAACATTATTACTAAATCCTTGGTTTTATTATATGCAGGTGATATTGAGTCCATGCCATTTATTCAGGCATTAGGACAATTCTCATATAAAGTAGGTAAGAATGATACTAAATTTTATGGCAAAGATTGTTTCTCTGATGAATACTTGATGTACAAATTGAAGTATGTGTATCTGTATCCGTATGGAGTACTTAAATACTACTAATTTTATGGAAAAGATTGTTTCTCTGATAATACTTGATGTACAAATTGAAGTATGTGCATCGTATTTGTATATCCCTATCCATATCGAGTACTTAAATGTGTGTGTATGTACGTATGCAGGTGCTGGCAACTTCTGTTTAGTTCATGTCAGCCTTGTTCCTGTTTTGAACTGTGTTGGTGAACAGGTAAGGATAATAACACGTCTTTTGAACAATTCTTCAAGGACTGTGTATGATTCATGTAGAAGATTTGTTTGGTTTCATCTGAACGTGGCAAATTTTGATTTTGATTTTGGTTTCAGAAAACAAAACCAACCCAGCATAGTGTTAGAGGACTAAGAGGTCAAGGACTGGCTCCACATATCTTAGCATGCCGCAGCACAATGGTTCCTCTCTCCTTCCCTCTCTCACACACACGCACGCATGCACACACACATATATAAATCAATCTTGTCCATGACAAAAAAAAAAAAAACATACTGGTGACAAATTAGTTGTTCAGGATTTTGAAAGGCGACGAATTTGTCTCTCACTAGTTCTTTAGTGGACAAGTTCGTCCTTAGCCATCTCGATACATGTACAAAGTTTGTATGAAATGACTAACCTGTCGCTTTTTATATCCGTAATGATGGAAGACAAATTTTTTATTTTTTAAAGCCCGAGAGTCGGGTTTATACCTCTTATTAGTGAACAAATGTGCACAAAACACACAAGAATTTCGATGTATATTTTCATTTTAGGGGTCTAACACAATTGCTTCTCAGGTTCTGGATGAAGCTGCTAAAGGAAAACTCTCTCAGTTTTGCCTGATTCCGGTATGTGGTTTTAAGGATTAAAGATATTTAGATGATCTTAAGTTTTGAAATGGTTATCAGTTTTCTGAATTGAAATTATGTATGTATCTATGTATGTTTCCAGGGAGAAAACATAATTACTCTGTATGATGTTCCCAACATCTGGCATATTCCTTTGCTTCTAAGAGTAAGTTTCTTCCTAAAACTGCTGAACTTCACAAATCATATCTTAGTTTTAGGTACCAATTTCTTACAAAATTTTCTTATTCTGGTCTATAGGATCAGAAGGCTCATGAAGCAATATTTAAAGTGCTGAACCTTAATTGGTTAGTTTCACAAACTCCCTCAAGAATTGTTCTATTTCTTGTCCTTGAATTAATGGAAATTGAGGATTTTTTTTTTTGTCCTTTTGATCTTTCTTGACGGCTTAATTTGTGGTTTTGTATATACAGTGTAATTAAGGAGCCTAGATTAGATGAATGGACTAATAGAGCTGAGGCTTGCGATTTGCTGCATGAACCAGTGAGTTTCTGCTCGAAATCCAACCTTGTTCGTTGTTCGTGATTATTAGCGATAGTTTCAATGTTATGTCTTGCAAATTTCAGGTTCGTATAGCCTTGGTGGGAAAATATACAGAGCTTTCGGATGCCTACCTCTCTGTTCTTAAGGTCGAGTTAGTTATATAAACTCTTGCTGCATCATTATTATGATTTTCCTAAGATTCATTCTGCTATGAACATGTAAAGCTTATTTAGATTTTCTTAGAATTAACATTGTTACTTACAATATCGACTTTTCAGGCCTTAGTGCATGCTTCTGTTGATTGCCGAAAGAAACTTTTTGTCGACTGGATTCCAGCAAGCAACCTTGAAGATGCAACTGCAAAGGAGGTAACATCAATTTGATTCATTTACATTGCATGAGCATGTTATTTATTTATTTTTTTATAATCTCAGCTTCTTCTCATTGTTCCTTTTTTTAATGTTGCAGAATCCAGATGCTTATAAGGCTGCATGGAAGTTGTTGAAGGTTTGAATTGCAGTCTTTTAATATCAATTACCTTCTCTTTAATTCCAAGTTCAATGTTCATTTATCTAACTGGAGTCTTTATATTCAGGGTGCTGAAGGTATTCTTGTTCCCGGAGGATTCGGGGATAGAGGAGTGCAAGGAAAAATTCTCGCAGTTAAATATGCCCGCGAAAACAGAATTCCATTCCTTGGCATTTGTCTTGGAATGCAGATTGCTGTCGTAGAGTTTGCACGATCTGTTCTGGGTGTAAAAGATGCTACAAGCACTGAATTCGATCTGAATACCAAGAGTCCATATGTTATATTCATGCCTGAGGTGTCTATTCTTGTGTCAACTATGTTCAGTGCTAAGAAAAGTGTCTGTTATTCCTATGTGTGATTTTCTTAAACCGATTTTTTTAGGGATCGAAAACACATATGGGGGGTACCATGCGTCTCGGATCGAGGAGGACATATTTCCAAACCAAAGAATGCAAATCTGCAAAACTGTAAGTATTAATACTCCACAGAATTATTTGTTGAAGACCATTTTTATGATCATGCAGGACAAAATGATCATTTTTAATTTTGCATTCAATAAGTAGATAAACATATCCATATACATATATACTGTTATTAGGATTTTAACCTTTAGACCCTCCCTCTTAGATATGGCTGCAGAAGCTTCATTGATGAGAGACATCGGCATAGATATGAGGTATTGCATTGCCATGCATGAGAAATTATTATTCTGTAAACTTTGTGTATCGGACAGAAAATGATCGTCGCCATATATATGCAGGTGAATCCTGATTTTGTATCTCGCCTCGAAAATGCTGGTCTTTCGTTTACTGGGAAGGACGAAACCGGCCAGCGCATGGAGGTTAATACATTCTGATGGAACTTACACTTAGTATAAGTCTATCAGCATATGCTTTAAATCTAAATTCTTGTTTGTTTATTCATGCTGCAGATTGCTGAACTACCTAATCATCCATACTTTGTTGGTGTTCAATTCCATCCTGAATTTAAATCAAGACCAGGAAAACCTTCTCCTTTATTCTTAGGTAATTCTTTGATTCTTGTCATCCAAGTTAAATTTCAAGTTTATCATCTATTGCATTCTGGTACTAAGACTAGATTGAGACTTGCGCGATGCATAGACAGAAAAATTGGATAGTAAAAATTTCTGTTTACATGATCTTGTCATGCACAGGGTTTATTGCGGCAGCATGCGGCCAACTGGATGTGGTCTTACAGCGCTGTTCAAACGTTGACAGCAACGGTCTTCTAAAAGTCCCACCAATCAAAACATACCAAAAAAAAAGTTCACTAAAGCCAAGTTATAGGCCCCCAGAATATGTTTTGGAAAGTGTCAAGGGTTTGAATTTCTAAGTTGGCTATGCTGGTCTTTTGTTTCTTGTGAATTGGTGAAATTACTGTGGAGGGCTTTTCAGTTATTGCTGTTGTCTCTGAGAACCAAGTCTTGTACAGTCAATTGAACCTTGGTGGTAGGGTATATAGTGTTTTTCAGAGGATACAAAGAGAGAGAGAAAGAAAGAAAGAGCTTGGGATCCCTTTCTTTTTAATGGGGGCAAGCTTGTTTTATGTTTTTATTATAATTGTGTCAGCAGGGTGAGGAACTCTCTTTTAGCTTCCTTTTTATCTTATGTTTTAGTGCAATGGCAAAGCTTTGGTTTTTGCATAGATTTTCATGATGTCTATAGAGTGCAAAGAAATTTCTTGTGGACTTTAATGTTTTATTTCTATATTATTGACTGAATGACTGTAATGTTAAGCTTCTTTTTCCTTTAGGTTGTCATGTACTAATTATTTCAAAACCAGCATATATGTATCACAAATTTACAAAGATTAAGAAATGATTTAACCAAACCATATTATATTTAATGTCTTAGATTCTTAACCATCAAAGTAAAAAAATTGGTGCATCAACAGAACTTGTCATAAAGTTTGGTCCCCTCTCTTTTTGGTTCCCTAAGTGAAAGCTGAGGTGATATCCACATCAACTTTTTATTTTAACTTGTAAGGGGAAAGTGGAACCAATGCATGTGATGTTTTTCCAACTTGACAATGAATCCCTAAGTTGAGAAGGGTCCTCCTACTTACCCCCCAACAAAGATGAGGTAAACAACTAAACATACCACAACATCAGTCAACCAACAATTCAAGGGGGTTTGATATTTTTCGTTTGCCATTGCTCGAGTCTAACTGTCTAAGTTACTCTCATGCCTTTGGGAATATGGTGCTCACAACACCTTAAAAAGAAGAAACATTTTAGTTTATTAACTAAAGATGTAAAGCTCACTTGAATTATTATATATTTTTTCTCACCTTATCCTAATCTGACAAACCAAAAATTAATTCGCTTTAAATCTAAACTACATTTAAGGTTGTTACTGACCAATAGATTACTGTGTATACAAAACATGATTCAAACATCCCGACACATGCTTAAACAGACGAGTGAGCTGAACACTCGTCCAACTCAAATTTATTAGCTCACTTGAATTATAAAATTTAGTCCCACATTATAACATGAAGCATTTTTTTTTCTCTTTTTTGGATGAAACAACTAACATTTGGGTTTTATTACCTGGAAGTAAAATCCTAACTAGTTCTGCCTGACCCAACGGAGGTCTCACAAAGGGCAGAAAATTTTCAGCCATTTTTTAAAAAATTATTATTTATTTCTAAGGATCAAAGCTGTTAAGTTTGAAAAACTAATATGATCAAACATTATTTTTATGATATGAGGGGCCATAGGCCCAAGAAAGGTAAAAAAAAAAAACAAAAGAAAAACCAAAGAAAGCACACTAGCGCCTACGGGGAAGCATTATTAATTAATTGATTTGTTTGATGAATTTGGTGAGTGTGCAGAAGAACAACTCAGTTTTTATAATGGGCCAAAAGCCAAACAAGCCCAAGCTGATCATTGAATTAATTTAGCCTTGTACATATTAATAATGGTTGAAACCTTGAAATTAAAAGAAAAGAAATCCTAGGCCCAAATTAAACAAGCCACATATCAAATTGGTCCAACATTAGTGGCTGCAGAAACAAAGAGAAATCAAAATGGGCTAAACAAATGGAACCAAGCCCAATTGAAGGAAACAACCCAAGAGTCAAGAATGATAATTCAAAACAAAAGAAAAGAAGAAAATGGCCCAAGGATTTTAAGGCATGCTTCGATTACTCCATGACTTGGGAACCGAAAGTAAAAATTCAATTGAGTTTAATTTTATTAAAAACATGCTTCGGTTACTATACCTCTTCGTCACTGTAACTTCAAATTCAATTGAGTTTAATTTACATTGAAAGCTTTACACGTTACTTTATGTATTGGGTAATGGAAGTGAGAATTCATTTTAGTTTAATTTCATTTAATGCTTCCATCAAAAGTTTCTTTCTTCTCTTTTCTCTCTTCTCTCTCCTTCGGTCATGTCTATCATCAGAAAAGAAGATAGAAGAAAAAATGAAGTCTCAGAGAAATGGCTATGAAGAAAGACTCAGAAAGATATTTTCTACAGAAGGAAAGATTTGAAAAAAGGCTTCAAGATTTTGTTGCCAAGAAAAGGAAAGGATCGACTTCGGTCAGGAAGTAGGTTTACCTTGATAAAAAGTTTATTTTTACTTTTTGTTCCACCAAGAAGAAGATAGCCTCTGAGTCTCTAGAGGGAAAGAAGCGAAAATGGAAAGCTTGAAGCCAGTCTGGATCAGAACTACATCAACACTCATAATCAAATCTTGGGGCCAAAGTCAAGTTCTAGGGTCCAGATTGAAGAAGATGGATGAAAAAGGATGAGAGAGATGCATGCAACAGATTCGGGTGATCTCTCTCTCTCTCCTCTGGTGAAGCCGCTGCTACTCTGATGTTGGAGAAAAAGACAGTGGTAGGGTTGAACATGATTCAACCTTGGAAGTTTCACTCTTTTATATTAAGGGTGAACGGCCAAGGGTTGAAGATAAGGAGTGAGAGACACATTTGGGTTTCCATAGCTCTTTGAGATGTTTATTCTTCTCCTTTATGGCTTTCATTGAATATTTCTTTTTTTCAGTTTAGTCTGTCTGTGTTTCATTGGTAAAAGGCAAAATGTGAGGTTTTGTAAGAAAAAGCCAATGAGTAGAAAAAGGCAGAGAGTTAAAGAAAAAGCCATAGTTATCTCAGAAATTCTTTGTATGTATTTCTGTTTTGTTGTTATGAACCTGAGGGGATTATCTTCCAAGTTGGGTTAGCACTTTGCGGTTGAAAGCTAGGTTTGAGTCCTAGTCAAGTTCAGGTTGGGTTAGAATCTGGACTTGTTTTCTTACAAGTTGGGTGAGCACTTTGCTGTTAAAAGCTAAGGTGAGTCCTAGTCAAGTTCAGATTGGGTTAGAATCTGGACTTGTCCCAAATAGGATTGGGTAGATCCTAGAGAGAATTGGTGAAATTCTGTCACTGTTGTGATGGAGACTGGATGTAGGCTGCATTGCACTTAGTAGCTGAATCAGGATACATCTTGGTGTGATTCTTTCTTCTCTACTTTGTTTCTGCTTCTGGCACTCAGGAGACAAAATAAAAAATGTCTCTCAATCTATTACGAGACAAAATAAAAATGTCTCTTAACTTTTTATGAGACAAAAGTAAAAATATCTTCTGAAATTTTTTTACAAAGGCAAAAGTAATATTCTATAAAAAGGGTAGCTAAGATTTAATTCCCCCTTCTCTTAGTCACTGATTACCATCAATTGGTATCATAGCTTGTTCTCAAAGAGATCAAGTTTCACAGCTTGGAGGAAAGATCTTGATGGTGAACTACATGGGTTCCAACACAGTGGCTTATATTCTGACAGAAGGACAGTCCAACAACAGACCTACATTCTTCAACAAAAAAAGGAATTATAATTATGAGAAAGAAAGAATGAAGATCCTTATTCAGTCAGTTGATTATAACCTGTGGAAGATAATCATAAATGGTCCTCAAGTCCCTACAAAGGCTAGCGCTGGTGGTGTTGTCTCTCCCAAAGCCAAAGCAGAATGGAATGAAAATGACAAAAAAAAGGGAAAACTAAATGCTAATACTGTCAACATGCTGAACTATGCAATCAGCTTTAAAGAATACCGGAAGGTTTCAAGATGCAAAACAGTAAAGAAAACCTTGGATAATCTTCAAGTCACACATGAGGGCACTACACAAGTAAAAGAAATCAGAATTAACATGCTGAGCAAAGAGTATGAGATGTTCTCTATGAAGGAAGGAGAATCAAGTGATGACATGTTCAAGAGATTCTCTATCATCATTAATAGTTTGGATGTTATAGGGATTACTCATTCCGAACAGATACTAATGAGAAAAGTCTTGAGAAACTTGACAAGGGAGTGAAAAACTAAGGCCACTGTTATCTTATCTATGAAAGCAGTAACCTAAGTCAAATGATCTATAATGAGTTGAGAGGAAAAAAATCACTCACAAAAAAATGATACAAAAAAAAAAAACTAGTGGCTCTTAAATTTTGCACTGAATCATTGGATGATGAATCCAGTGACTGTTTATAAGATGACGAGTTTGTATGTTTTGCTAGGAAACTTAAAAGGATGATGGGATTCAAAAAAAGAAGCAGAATTGACAACTCAAAGAAACTAAAAAGGAAGGGACTTATGTCTTCTTGGGAGGATCTCAAGATTGACTCAGATGAGGAAGAAGACTCCGAAGATAGAGCACAAATATGTTTCATGGTTGATGAAGATCAACAAAAAGAGGTAAATTACTATGACTTATCTCTTGATGATTTGCATGTAACTATTGATGATCTCACTCACTATTATGAAATATTGCTGAATAAATATAATAAATGCAAATCTAAAAATGAAGTTTTGAAAACTGAAAATGAGTTTTTGAAAGAAAAAGGTGAAGGAGACCAAATGTGCTTTTGATCTCTTTGAGAAAAATAGATTCTTAAAATCTGAAATGAAAAAGTTCAAAGAAAAGCACATTATTGATCCCTCTCAAGAACTTGTTGTTGAAAATAAAAGATTAAATGATATGATCAAAAGTTTGAATAATGATTTAGCAAAATGTGCACATAGTTCAAGCAATTTGGACAAATTACTTGCTAATTAAAGACCTTTGTTTGAGAAATCAGATTTAGGATTCGTAACAAAAAATTATGCAATTTTTGAAAAAAATCACTTGCAAAATTCACAGAATCATCTTCAAAATAAAATCATCATTTGATAAATCTGGTCTTGGATATTCATCTCACATTGATGTTGACTTTAAAAAAATCATATTTTAAAAAAAATGCATCTTATTCAAAATTTGAACCTGCTTCAAATAACTCTGGTCTGGGTTACATCTCTAACAATGAGGCCGTTTTTAGAAAACTCTTCTTTCACAAAAGAGCCTCAAGTTCTAGAAATTCATATGTGGCAAGAAATTCTAGATTAAAATTTTTTTGCAAGAGGAGGTACTAATGTTAGATATGGATTTTTCAAAAAATACACCATTTTTCAAATACCAGAAAATTCAAATCATTTGATCACCATCAGCATCATATCTTAAATTGTTCTCAGCAACATGCTCACACAAATCTCTCTTTTAATTGCAATAAATCTTGTCATTCTTCTTCTTAATGTTTTATTGATAAAAGAAGAGTAGAAAACAAAATATACAAGGTTGTTTGTAATTTTAATGCACTTGGGCAACCAAGAAGGATTAACTTTAAAGAATCCAAATTATTTTGGATACCTAAAAAATTTGTGCAGTTTTACTTAGCATCCAAGAAGAAGAAAGACATGTGATACTTGAATAGGGGATGCTCTAGGCACATAACCGAAAAGTCCACTTTCTTCATCAGGCTTGATATATATACGATGGAAGCTTTGTGACTTTCGGTTACAATGAAAAATTGTGACCGTAGGTAAGGTTGGTAAGAATTTCTCAACTTTCATTGATGTTGTATTTTGAGTTGATGGGTTGAAACACAATCTTCTAGACATTAGCCAATTGTGTGATTTATGTTATTTGTTTATTTTCAAAAAATTGGAATGTTTGGTGGTAAAAAAATTTTGAAAATAGTGTTTGAAGCTAAAAGATGCAATAATGTGTATGGACTAACCTTAGAGGAACTAAAAGAACAAAATATAGCTTGTTTTACTTCTATGGAATCTGAAAAATGGTTATGGCACAAGAAACTGGAACATGCAAACATGCTTTAAATTTCTAAGCTTGTGAAAAAGAATATGGTTAGAGATCTTCTTAAAATAAAATTTGACAAAGACATCATTTGTGATGATTGTCAATTGGGTAAACAAGCTAAAAATTCTTTCAAACCCAAAGATAACATCTCAACCAAAAGAACAGTGAAAATGTTATATATTGATCTTTTTGGTCTTATAAGGACTCAAAGTCTTGGTGGTAAGCACTATAGCTTAGTGATGTTTCATGACTATATTAAGTTTGGATGGATTATTTTCTTAGCTCATAAGAATGATGTCTTTCTTGCTTTTTCAACTCTATGCAAAAAGATCCAAAATGAAATTTTTTGAAAATTATTTTCTTAAGAAGTGATCATGAAAATGAGTTTGGAAATCAATACTTTGATGAATTTAGTATTTCATATAATTTTTCATGTCCTAAAATACCTCAATAAAATAGAGTTGTTGAAAGGAGAAATAGAGGCCTTCAAGAAATGACTAGGGATATATATGTTTCGGTGAAAATGAAATTCCAAAATTCTTTTGGATTGAAGCTATATTTTGAACAAAATGAGATTAGAAAAGTTTTAAAGAAAACACCATGTGAGCTTTGAAAAGGAGTACCACCCAATCTTAAGTACTTTCATACTTTTGGATGTAAATATTTTGTGTTAAACTCTAAAGATAATCTTAGAAAATTTGATCCAAAATCTTATGCAGGTATCTTTGTTGGATATTCAACCTCTAGTAAATCTTATAGAATTTATATCAAGAAACATAGAATAATTGAGGAGTCCATACATATCATTTTCTTATGATTCTAACTCTATTTCAAGTGTTGTTGAGAAAATTGATGCAGAAACTGAAATTGTACAAAATTCAGATAGAATTAAAGAAAAAGACAAATTTAAACCTACAATAAAAGATGTTGTTCACAATTCTACAGACCAGAATCTAGGAGACGATTCTGTTTTGTCTCCTCCTGACATAGAAATTTCTGAAAATCTCAATGGAACTGATCATGTTCATACTCAACCTGAGATCACCTCACCAAAATCAAGAATGAAAGTTCTTAAAGAACTATCCACATGAAGAAAATACTTGAAGATCTCTCTTGGATAAAAGTGATGGAGGAAGAGCTGGTCCAATTTGAGAAAAATAAAGTTTGAACTCTAATGCCTTATCCGAATGCTGGGTATTGTGATGCAGATTTTGCTGAAATCGTGTGAATAGAAGCAGTACTTCAAGAATTTGTTATTTTCTTGGACAATCCTTGAATGTGTGGTCAAGCAAGAAGCAAGTTACTGCTGCTCTGTCAACGGCTGAGGCCGAATATATCTCGACTTCCTCTTGTTCTCAATTGACTTGGTTTAAAACACAACTTGCACATTACAAATTACAAGTCAATAGTATCTCTATGTTTTATGACAACTTGAGTGCAATAATTTTTTTTAAAAAAAAAAATCCTATTTTACACTCAAGAACTAAGCACATTGAATAAGATTTCATTCGATAAAAGAACATGTGCAAAAGAGAACAATTGATATACAATTTATGAAATATGAGGATCAATTGGTTGATATTTTTACAAAACCTTTATGTGAAGATAGATTTTGTAAATTGAGAACTACTCTAGGGACTGTTGATTGATGAGTTTTTTGAAATAAATATTCTTAAAGATTTTTCTGGTTATTTTTGTCTCGCAGATTACAGGGAGACAAAACCGGGCAGATGATGACTCCCTCTAAGTTCCATGAAGTTCAGATTATGTGTTGATAATTTTAAATGAATTTGGATCTGAACTAAATCCTTGGTGGTCAAATGTGCTTCTTTAAAATCACCACTAAGCATAAGAAAAAGTTGTTTTGTTTTATGAAGTGGGTCTCATTGTTTGTTTTGATCACATACAACAAAAAAAGAAGTATTTGCATTCATCATTTTTCAAGCCAAATAAGTTTCGAATTCTTTTTCAATTTTTATTTGACTTATCATTTTAAAACTGCCTGTATTGTTTTTTAAAATTCAAAATTTTTTGAATCTCGTTTATTAAATTGGTTTGTGTTTTCAAAGGATTTTTAAACATTTAAAGAAGTTATTTTGATAACTTCTCATCTTCTCCAATATTTTTATTTTTTTTTACATATAAAATATTTTTAACTTACATTTTTCAGTATTTTGGTGTCGATCTGAGTAATGAAATCCAAGACATAATTTTATATCTTAAGGGTACTGGTGCTGTAAAGAAATCTAAGAAAAAGTGCACAAAGGACACGATTTTGAATGAAGAGGAAGATCCTCTTACAACCAAGGATGAGGGATCCGACGTTTAGTCCTATTTGATGCAACTGTTTTCTTACAATTTGCTTTTTGATGATATATTTTACAACTTCTATTGACACTAACACTATTATCTATTTTGCACTTGTGGTTTGCATATTGAACTGTTTTCTGTGCAGGTTTACTATCCTTGATAACAACAGGGGGAGTAAGTAATGTGTGAAAATAATTTGAAACAGTTGAACTTATGATACGTGAGACTGGCTGTAATTTTTTTTGTTTTAAACTATTATTTCATGCAGCTATGATTATGCATATTGCTCTATTGTGAATATTGCTTTGTTTTGTTATCCGAGTTTTTTTTAGGCTGCTTGCTGCTGAAAAACTGTTTCTGAAATATTGGTTTATCATTAATTTTTGTTCTATTTTTAGATTTTAGTTGTTGAATTCTGTTAGATGACTGTAACTTAGCTTTTACTTCTTTACATGATCTACACTTTTTGCATATGTGTTGAACTGTCTCTCCATGCAGGTATCCCTCCTTAATGAAAATAGGAGAAAAAAAGAAAATAAATTGAAAGGCTGCCGTTTGTTTTTATCTATGATGATAATGTTTGAAGCTACTGTTTTTTATTTGAATTTATTTTTACAAATATGCAGTTTGATATGCTATTTTCATTTGAATTTGTTTTTTTATAGCTTAGCATCTGAAGTCTTGAATAAATAGCTTTTAATTAATATTTGGTTTAGCTTTGATTGATGCATGTTTCAAGGCTGGTCGATGATTTTTGTGAATTAATAAGAGTCTTGCAAATTTTGATATATGATGTGTCCCTCCTTGATGACAAAAGGGGGAGAAAAACGAAAAAACATAAAAAATGATGAATTGAAACTATTTAGTTTCCTTGATTAAAATTGTTTTTGCCTTGTTTTACTCTGTGTTATGATCTGATTTTGCTTTATTTTGAGTATTCTGATTTTAGTAGATATATGTCAACTTGAGCCTTGATTATTTTGATAAATGTGATGTTTGGATTATGAAATTTTATTAGGGTATTTGATAAACATTTTTGTTGTGAAAAACTGGCTCGGCCTTAAAGGTTCCAATCCTTGAATTTTTTATTTCTTGGAACCCATTGAAGCTTGTATACAAATTTTTTTTTTGCTTTCTTGAATATCTTGTTGAATCAGGCACATATTAACGTGGAGCTTATTGAACAAAAAGAAAGGGAAAGATTTCGGCAAATCTTTAAAGAGAAGTTATCTATTTTAACTCTTTCAATTCAGTTTAATAATGTTCGTCATCAAAAGAGAAATTGTTGAGTTTAAAAAATTAATATGATGATCAAATATTATTAATTAATTATTTTGTTTGATAAATTTGGTGAGTGAGCAGGAAAACAACTCAGTTTTCATAATGGGCCAAAAGCCAAACAAGTCCAAGCTGATAATTGAATTAATTTAGTCTTGTGCAAATTAATAATGGCTAAAACCTTGAAATTAAAGAAAAGAAATCCTAGGCCCAAATTAAACAAGCCACATATCAAATTGGTCCAACATTAGTGGCCTAAGAAATAAAGAGAAATCAAAATGGGCTAAACAAATGGAACCAACCCCAATTAAAGGAAACAACCCAAGAGTCAAGAATGATAATTCGCAGCAGAGGCCTAGCACAGATGGTTTAACTATCTGCCTCATACAGTGCTGCATCTGGGTTCTAGTCCCAGCTGAGGCTGGTTGTTGGTTTAAGGAACCTATGATATCCAATTACCCATGGTAGTGTGTGTGAGTGTGTTGTGTGTGTAACATGGGTGTAATGCCTAGGATTGGGGGTTGTCCAATCCACTTGACCAAAAAAAAAAAAGAATGATAATTCAAAACAAAAGAAAAAAGGAAATGATCCAAGGATTTCAATTCCATGACTTGGGATCGGAAAGCTTCACACGTTACTTTATGTCTTGGATAATGGAAGTGAGAATTCATTTTGGTTTAATTTCATTTAATGCTTCCATCAAAAGTTTCTTTCTTCTCTCTTCTCTCTCCTCTCTTCTTCAGTCACGTCTATCATCAAAAAAGAAGATAAAAGAAAAAATAAAGCCTAAAAAAAAAGCTATGAAGAAAGACTCAGAAAGATATATTTTACAGAAGAAAAGATTTGAAAAAAGGCTTCAAGATTTTGTTGCCAAGAAAAGGAAAGGATCGACTTCGGTCAGGAAGCAGATTTACCTTGATAAAAAGTTTATTTCCGTTTTTGTTCTACTAAAAAGAAGATAGCCTCTGAGTCTCTAGAGGGGAAGAAGCAAAAATGGAAAGCTTGAAGCCAGCCTGGGTCAGAACCACATCAACGCTCAGAATCAAATTTTGGGGCCAAAGCTAAGTTCAAGGGTCCAGATTGAAGAAGATGGATGAAAAAGGATGAGAGAGATGCATGCAACAAATTCGAGCAATCTCTCTTTCTATTCTCTGGTGAAGCCGCTGTTACTCTGATGTTGGAGAAGAAGACAGTGCTAGGGTTAAACATGATTCAACCTTGGAAGTTTCACTCTTTTATATTAAGGGTGAACGACCAAGGGTTGAAGATAAGGAGTGAGAGCACACGTTTGGATTTCCATAGCTCTTTGAGCTGTTTATTCTTCTCCTTCATGACTTTCATTGAATATTTCTTTTTCTCAGTTTAGTCTGTCTGTGTTTTATTGGTAAAAGACAAAATGTGAGGATTTGTAAGAAAAATCTAATGAGTGAAAAAAGGCAGAGAGCTAAAAAAAAATCATAATTATCTCAGAAATTTTTTGTATGTATTTCTATTTTGTTGTCATGATCTTGAGGGGATTCCCTTATAAGTTGGGTTAGCACTTTGCGGTTAAAAGTTATATTTGAGTCCTAGTCAAGTTCAGGTTTGGTTAGAATTTGGACTTGTTGTCTTGCAAGTTGGGTGAGCACTTTGCTGTTCAAAGCTAGGGTGAGTCCTAATTAAGTTCAGGTTAGGTTAGAATCTGAACTTGTTCCAGATAGGATTGGGTAGATCCTAGGGAGAATTGGTGAATGTAATTTTGTTGAAAGATAGTGAAATTCTGTTACTGTTGTAATGGAGACTGGATGTAAGTTGCATTGCACTTAGTAGTTGAACTAGGATACATCTTGGTGTGATTATCTCTTTTCTGCTTCGTTTCTGCTTTTGGCACTCAGGAGATAAAATGAAAAATGTCTCTCAATCTATTACGAGACAAAATGAAAATGTCTCTCAACTTTTTATGAGGCAAAAGTAGAAATATCTCTTAAAATTTCTTTACAATAGCAAAAGTAATATTCTGCAAAAAGGGCAGTTAAGATTCAACCCTTCTTTTAGCCAATGATTACCATCAAAAGCAAAGACCATTAGTTAGGGTGTTAAGATGATAGTAGAATTTTTTTAATAATTATTTCATTAAAAAAAAGTAGAATTGTCAAAATAATATTTTAATATAAAATTAACTACTAGTCTATATTATATTTGATATCTTTGATACTTAGCCAAAAAAGAATATATATTGTTTTTTCCTTATAAGCAAAATTGTAAGAGATATTGCTATTCAATTCCAATAGGTGGCCAAAGATATTGGTACTTAGTTAGAAGAAGAAAATATTTCTAATAATTTGATATTCCTTATGATTAATAATAACCGTCAAACTATAGTAGTGTATAATATAGACACCCAAAAAATAAATAGTGTAATATAAAATTATAGAGAACCCTATATTATATTTTAAATATTTGGGGGTTTTTCTATTACCAAATATATATTGGTACTTAGTCAAGCGAAGAAAAGTTTCTCTAATTAATTTGATTCACTATAATTCATTTGGTATTCATGGAGCATTTTTCTTAAATGTATGAAGTTTTTGATTTGTGATATACCACTTTTTTTACAAACACTTATTACTTGTTAAACCAAGAAGCAATAACTTGCACAAGGAAAAACCATCCCTTATTGGTGGTCCAAACCAATCTAATTTTGAGTTTGAATGATTTTTTTTTCCCCATTCTTTGACAGAAATTTAAGACACATTCAAGGGTACTAATTTTAACAACTGTATTCACTAAATTTAAATTACAACAGAAACTCATCATTTTTTTACAATGGTGGCACTGATACAAATTAGATTACAAACAAGTTATACAAAGTGACTAGCAACATATATGATATTTTTTAACTCTACAAAACATATTATTGAAAAAACTATGGCTTTATTCAATGTACATAATATACTTTCATGCTGATCCTTCACAAATTTGTTTGGATAATTGGATTTGGTTTTGCTCTTCTATTGTAAGATCAAAAGTTGCAACTGGATTCAACGCACAACCATAGACAAACTTTTTGTGCTTGAAGTCTCCATTGATTGATTCTTGAAGGATGGATCAGACATGGTTCTAAACAAAGCATCTTGATGAGTAACTTCTGTTTAACCCTTTTCAGAAAATATTATCCATATCAATTGAGGTAGAAAGAACACCATCATCTTCCCACTTTATATCCTTGGCCACTGGAACTTTTTCTATCAATTTTAGAGGAGCCTCTAATGGAGGTGGATTCTGCATGAAAATAAGCAACTCAAAGGTTGTTAGTATAATAAACCTGCTACAAGTGTTAGTTTCGAAATATTGATCTTGAGTTGAGGGGTTAATAATTTATTTTTCACTTTGTTTTATCTAATAATTGAAGAGGAGCCTTAAAGTAATGATTGAGTTGTTTCCGTGTGAACTCAAGGTCATGGGGTTTAAACCGTATAATCAGTCACTGATGTAAGATTAGGTTAGGCTGTCAACATTACACCCTTTGGGTGTGACCCTTCCCCGGACCTTGCGTTAATGCAGAATGCTTATGCACCAGGCTTTCCTTCGTCTTATCTAATAATTAACCACTCTAATTCTGTCAAAGATTGCGGCTATATTTTTCTGACTATGTTATAGCATGACTTTATTAACAAAAGAAGGAAAAAGAAGGGAGGTTTCCCATTTTAAGATAATAACATCCACTCGAATAATATTGATAAATTCATATTTTATGATGATTTTTAGATTGAAAGGAGTGGAATTTATCAACTTAACTTGCACATATTCCTTGTAAATGCATGTTTTCGTGAATTTTCTCCTAATTATGCTTAATTGATTGAAACATACTTTTTAGGCTTTTAGAATTGTCAAATTCGATGCCTTGATATGTTCGTTTAAGTTGTTTAAGGTTTAGGAGGCAACTACCATGTTGCGGATTAAAGGCCAGTTGATTCCACGGAAGAATGGATGTTGTTTGATCTCATTGGCACCGGTGGTTGAGCCTAGACGACTGGCTGGATCTCTTTGCAGTAGTGCATTGATCAACTGCCTTGCTGCAAGGCTTGCCTGGAAATTTGCAGAAAGCTATCAATTGATGCATGATCATAGTATCCGGTGTGTGAACCGTTTATACATTTAGGTGTATAATTTAAATCTAGATATATAAAGTGATGAATACTGATCTTTCAATGCAAAATAATAATTTGTGTACCAAATAGAAATTTGAGAGCAAATGTCATGCATGTTCATGCTTATGCTTTATTATATGCATTGTGTACTTCACTTTACTCAGAATTGAGAATTGCATGATGCAATAACCTATTAGTATTTTACCGGGATGCTGCTTGGAAAGGTAAGATCCTTGTGTAAGATGTTGGAAAATGTCCTCTGTCTATTCTTTCCTCGAAACGGTGTACGGCCGTAGAGCATCTCATACAACAAGATACCTATATTTAGAAAATCAAAAACATAATTTGTAGATATTAGAAAAACGGGTACATATTTGTTATTAAGAATTTGATTTGATGCATTGTTAGTATAAATATATACTTGAAGTTGAACAGTTTTCAACTGGAAAGTACACTAACAATAATATAATTATGAAATTATGATAATATAGCAATGAATGCTCCTCCATAATTTGTGTGCAAGCACAAGGATGGAAGAACTTACCAAGGGTCCACCAATCAATAGCACTACTATGCCCAGCTCCAGTAATAATTTCCTGTTATATAAGCACTTTAGAAACCTTGTACATGACAATGATGATGATGATAATACATAAACAACAGAATAATACATTGACACTAGTCTTCTCACTGGTTCAATTTTTTAACATAACAAACCTAATCTTTGTAGTGTACTAAGGTACTATAAAGAAAATACTGAACAGAAATCCACCATACAGGAGCTATGTATTCTTCAGTTCCAACAAATGAATTTGATTGTGTAACTGGCTCTGCAACAAATGTCGGAGGTGGTTGACTTCTCGATCTTCTTCTATTGCTAGGGGGAGGATGCTTAACAACCTGTAGGAATAACTTCCAATTTGAGTGTTCTAAATATTTCAAAGTACAACTCTAACATGTTGATCCATTTAAATTCTCCTATGAAATGGTAGTAAAGGTAAATGGTTTTATCAAAATGAATTCAATATGGCACAAGGATTTAAATAATTAAGCCTATGTTTACAGAGAATAAGGATGCATACCTGGGGTTTACAATTTGTCATAAATGATAGATCAAAGTCAGTCAATACAACATGGCCTTCCTTGTTAAGTAATATATTTTCAGGCTTTAAATCTCGATAAATTATACCTAGACAGATGAAGTAAAAGAAAGCATTATTCATATTATTTAAGAACTAGAATTTTTTTTCTCTTCTCTTTCTTATCATCATTGAGCATAGTGACAATGTCGATGATTATATGCGAGCCATGTAGAACACACAAGCACAAAAGATATTATATAGAAGAAACAACCAGAAACAATGCCGAAATTCGTGGAAAGCTTGGAACTTGGGAGAAAGAAAACATGCCTATCTCAGTTGATGTGTCAGAAATCTTGGACTTAAGATTCTAAAATATGTCCAAAGGTACCATAGCAAATAGCAACACACAGATTGAGGATGTATTGAACACCAAACTGCCTAAGCAGGTGATACGAACCGATGAAAGGAGGAGATAATGATCAGCATACCTAAACAGTGCAGATATTCCAAACCAATCACAACCTCTGCTGCATAAAATCTGGAGATATGATATAAGTTAACATCATATAGAAGGGTCTACAATATGAATTTATAATAATATAGACATATATCTTTAATAATATTTAGAAAGATTATATAATTAGGTGAAGTGAGTATAATGATTTAGTAGCTGTAATTAGGCCTCCCAAGCTATAGCTTGATTTCTTATATGGTTAGTATATATTCAGCTCCATGTAACTGATTAAGGCACACAGTTAATATAGGAGTAATTAGGAACTACTCGTAATTAGATCATAATAACCAGTAGTTAACTAATTATAACTTGGCTATGTATTCTAACACAAATGCTAATTACTATTTTGATTACTCAATTGTTTAACTTATAATAAAACTATAAATTGTTAAGGGCATGAGATGATAGATTCCAATACTAGCAACCAAATAATGAAAAATGGAAACAAAAAGTACCTTGCTGAATCCTCTTTGAAAATCTTCATAGGTTGCTTGTCGAGCAATGCAAACAACTCTCCCCCGGCACAGAAGTCAGTAATCAAACATACATGGGTGGACGTCTGTAGAGACAAAGGAAACATTAGAACCATTAGTCAACAGCCTAATGTGTGTATGCCGGTCGTTTGATCCTCCACTATAGACCACCTTTCTACTCTACTATCAAGTGAATGAAGTAGATGGTTCTGATCGTAGACCTTACGAGATGGATAGAACGATGATGACAGAGAAAGTGTTGAATAGAAGCTTATAAACTAACTACTCCCTACCACTTTGGAAGGATCTCATGTTAATCATACTCATTAACATATTTTTTATGTAATTTTGTATGTAATACTTAATGGACTTTGTCATAAGTTTTGTCATGTTTTTTCAATAGATTCATCCTAAGTTCAACTAACATGTTTATAACACTGAAGGGTTTCTGGATTTTAAAAAGGAGCCATGACATTTATACACAAAAAAAGAAAAGTTACCTCAAATGAAGTGTACAATGTTGGAAGAAAAGGATGATCTAGTAATGATATAATCTCTCTCTCGATACATGCTCGGTGGACCTGTAATAGCAATTACAGAAATTTATTATAACTAAACAAAAGATAGGCAAGAAAGATAACAATAACAGGATAGAGATTGGTAATTTGATATGGTGTGTTGAAAACAAAAATGTGAAATTATAACTACACTTGAGTCAGGTACTAGTTAATTAGTACAAAACAAAGCCACAGATTCATATAAATGGTATATATCAATCAAAATTTTCCCCACTTGTATTTCCAGAGACCTTGTTACGGTTTAACATTATAGACTTTTCCATTGCCTTCATTGCATATAGTTCGTCGGTACCTTGGAGTTCCACCAGATGAACACTGTCGCATAAATGAAAACACCAAGGTTTCAGTGAATTTAAGTCCTTGTAAATTTTAGTTTGTTGCTTATGTAGATTGTCAAGCACCAACTTTCTATAAAGCTTGAGCTACTAGATAAAGATACAAGAAGGCCTTTAGGCTTGAAGCACTAATAATGCATAATACTCTCTATTAAATGTTGAAATTCAAATTAATTTGAAGTATGATGAAAACAACGATTGAACTATTGACCACTTGATCAAAGAGGCCTTGATATTATGTCAATAATAAATAATCTTCTGTTAAAAGCTTTATCTACAAGAAATTACATTCAAATAGCAACATAGCCTTTTCAATGGAAAGGAAAAGATTATCAATATCAATGTATTAAAGGAAGTAAAGATGGGAAGGAAATCTGTTTAGAGAAGATATCCATAGTATGCATGCTACATATACAATTTATTCAGCCAAAGCATCTGAAAATTGTTACCTGCCAGTGTCTCCACAACCCAATGGCCTAATAGGCGAAAAATGATGCAGGCTGATTTTCTCACCCCTTGCAGCAATCTAAAATATTCAAACAAATAAATTCATAGAAAAAAATTTGTAAATCTCACTAAACAATGTCTATAAATTTAAAAACATCACACATTTCAGATGTAAAAATTTGTGTTACTATAACAAGACTTATATTTCAAATAAGATAATTTTATAGAATGGATCAAGTATTTGTCTGTCTTTACACCATCAAGGAACATTGCTGGTACAAGTTACATGAAACAAAGTTTGATAAGAGAATACATATTATTTGTGTAACTTTGATGACAAAGGAAGTAAAATATATACATTGGTACCTTTTTTATTGCTACCCAAGAAGGATTATCCTTCTTGTGAGGTAGTGGAAAGACAGGTTGAGAATGAATTGCCCATAAATCTTCTGGTCTCTTCAATATAAACACCCATAAAATGTCAGTCTCAAAAATAAATAAATAAATAAATAAATTCAAATGAAAAAACAATCTGCTAAGGAACCGTAGAATTCAGGCAGAAAATCCTTTACCAAGTTGGCATCAGGAAGTTCTCGAACAGCTTCGTCAACATTTTCTGCAGTGGCTTTTACCTGGAGGAAAAAAAGAATTATTCAAGCAAAATCTAATGTTGAGCAAGGTTCCTTGGGAAAAGAAAATGCATACTAAACTAATAACTTCAGTAGCATCAGAGTCACCTATGAGTTCATGGTACTTGCTGCTATTACCTTCACACAAATAACATTTTCACATATCTTTCATTTAACAATACAAGTTAATATTTTCACTAATTTTAAATATTTAATATAATTCTTAGATGCATTGCATTCACAAAATATTTAGATTTTACAGAACTAGAAATCAACAGGAAAATCTACAGAGTTTGAACAATTGAGCTAAAGGAGCATTTCTTAGAATTACACAACACTCACCAACTTAGCACTTTGTAACTCAGCATTCTCAGACAGGCGATTTTTTAAGGGTTCGACATGATCACTTCCATCTAACTGAACACCAATGAAGTATTGAAGTTCACCCTAAACACAAAATAGAGAAAATAATATTAATAAGATAACAGATATTGACTTTTCAATATCAAAATTTATTTGTTTTCTAGGAGCATTGCAATCACCTTTTGGTCACGCATAGGTTGCAAGTGAAATAAATTCCAGAACTTCTTTCCTACAGATTAAAAAAAAGAAAAAACAAGAACAGGAGGGGGTTAGATTTAGAATACAAAAGCTGCAATGCACACATTAACCTGTTGATATATTATTCAAAGCTTTTAGGCATCCTCAAAAATGCAACTTTTTGTTTTCAGTTACTTATGCACACACACACAAAAGTGAAAATACTCAACAATTTGATCAAATGCTAACCACTCTTAGTATAATTGATCAACTGAACAGTAATTTCCCTCTGCTCTCTGATGGCATCTCTAATCTTTTGGACAGTTGCTTGATCTGTTTCTGGTCCTTGAAGAAACCTACACAATGGAACAAGGACATTACAGTTTCAAAATCCGAATTTAATGAAGTTGATATCAATTTAAACTTTAAAGATCTAAGGAAAAGGACCTTATATCCAAACCGCATATGATTTATCAGTCACTCATTTATCTTTTTAATTTACAAATAGTAAAAAATTGATTACCATAGAATTGAAAATGATAAAGTTTAAAGACTAGCTAACTCTAGTATAAAATAAACATCCAACAACCATAGAGGTTATTAAAAAAATCTCAACATTTGAAAGCATTCATATTTCTTTCTTTTATCACATGTTATTTCATATCTCATGTTGTACATTTGTCTCTAATACTAGAACATTCGGTTCAAAGAAAAACTACTAGCAAGTGGTAGAGGACAACAAAATCAGGAAACACTGAAACTATATGCCTCGTAGTTAATAGAATAAATTTAACTTTTATGTAGATAGAGTAAAATTTGTACCGACAATTTCTTCCCAAAATTTCTTCTCGAGTATATTCAGTAAGTTCAAGGAAGCTATCAGATGCAAATATCTGCACAGGGATCAATATTAATCACTTGAGGCAATGTTAGCAAACGCCAAAAATTAGTCACATTAAAGACGTCTGTTAAGTATATGCATGCATGTAGAACAATATGACAGTAACCAATTCAAGCTAAGATAATAAGATATTACAAATACAATACCAGCTCCAATGTCATAAAGAAGAGAAGAAAAGACAATGTCATAGATCACAGTATGAAGAGTTTGATTAACATAACAAATGAACTTGTATATCTGATATGTTTTCTAATCTCATAAAGGATGTAGAAGAATTAAGACTTCCATGATAATGTAGCTTAAACTTTATTTGTTATGACAATCTTATTAGAGAAGAACATAAGCAAGTGTCAATATAAAACTTCATCTTACAATTGGGCAATCTGGAAGTCTAGGATCAGAAATCACAAAATTCTTTTCTATCCGCTCCAATGTGGTTGCTAGATCTATTCCCTGCCTTATATCCCTCTCTCTCTCAGCGCGCTCCCAACTTTCGGTCCGGGTTATTTCCTGGGTCATCAATACCTCTGGCTCAATGATGGGTGTCTCCTCATCTCTCCCAGTAGAACTTGATCTCCCTTTAAAACTGGAAAAGGTTGGAAAACAAATTAAGCACATTTTCTGAACCCCACAAAGAACTCATACTCCCAAGCTAAACATTCATCCATAACATTGGATACAGTAAATACAACATGTAGTTACAAAGCACAAAAGTTCACTTTCTTTTTGTTTTTCAGTTAAATACTATTGAGAAAAGAGCCGAATTTTGAGAGAAATTTAAAGAAAATAAGTACCCCTTTAAAGAAACTCGTGCAGATTTTCTTGAAGCCTTGCTTCTCTCCTCATAAGAACTCAAGCGTGATGCATCAGTTTCAGAATTCTTGGGAGGAGTTTGTTTGCTAAATTTACTTGTATTCCCAGCTTCAACAGACTTTGGCAAAACAAATTCAAAATCAAACTTCTCTTTCTCTTCATGCTTGGTAGCATTTTCTTCAATCATAGGCTTACTAGAGGATTTTGGATCCTTCACAGTTTGGACAACCTCAGTGATGGAACCTAAAGCTCTCTCCTTCTGACGAGCTGATAAATGAAATTAGATGATTAGATGATTACACATAAACTCAAAATCACACATAATGCTAAAAGGGTTCAATATTTTACCATCATAACGAATCAACGATGTAGGTAATCCATTCGGTCGTAACGCCTTTTCACTCAATCCTTCTGTGTACTTGCTCACCTCAACCTGCATTCTGTAGTAACAGTTGTATAAGACCAACCCTCTTGAAGCCTTAAGCTATTGAATAAATTTCCAAGGATGGTTATATTTCTCTAGAATCATGTAGCTTCAAACCTTTGGTTAGGTAAATATAAAATCAAACCACATTTACAATTAGTCAATGGAAGTTTCCATTAAGTTTTTACTAAAAATGCCAAGAGATCATTCTAATTAAAGCTTCTAAAGTAAGAAAACCAGGTAGGTAAGCCTGGACTAACCCAATGAATTTGATAGTGTTGCCATTGTCATCTTTAATGGGGGTAATAGTGAGAAGATTCCAGAATGGAGTTCCATTTTTCTTGTAGTTTAAAAGCCTGCCACAATAACTTTTCCCATTTCTAGTTGCATCCCGAATTTTCGCCACTTCATTCATGTCTGTATCGGGCCCCTGAAGAAATCGACTGAAACCAGAAAATTGCTGGTTTGATTAAAAAGATAACAATATTTTCTAGCTCAATACCTACTAAGAACCACTCTCACAATTTAACCCCAACCCTCACTGAAAATCACTAGAAAAGTTTTCCATTCATTGTTTAGTAAACAGGTTTCGGTTGAGATCCGAAACTAAAGATGCAAGTAGACTCCAACAGCATATATATATAGAAGCAGCACACATGCTCACCAATTCCTTCCAATAACCTCCTTTGAAGAATAACCAGTCATATTGAAAAAGCCACTGCTGGCATACATGATAGGACAGTCTGGCTTGGTTGCGTCTGAGACAACGAAAGTTTGTTGCAGCGTCGCCAACGCTTCTTTCAACTCTTGTGAGACTCTTGGGAACACCCCTGATGATGATTCGGATCCATAGTTCGAGTCTCCGGATGTCCTTGTTGATTCAACAAATCTATCTGATAAGTTTTTGGTTCTGTCACCATCAAAAGAGGAGCTTGTTTTCTCTGCTATTGCCTTTACACTACTTGAGTTCATTGGAAGACCCCATTCAGCAGTTCTCTCAGCTATGCTTGCTTCGGTTAAAGTTCGATGATTCGTGGAGTCATTGACTTTTGCTGCACTTTTAGCCCCTGAAAGATTGTTCATTGCAGAGTTACCATCATTGTTGAAACCAGAATCTCTGGAAAATGCCATCCACTTGTTCATAGTTTCTCTATTGCCGGAAGAATTAGAGGGTGCGATCGCCGGTACAGAACCCACACCGTATTCCTCTCTTCTAAGATCTTCACTCACAGGAAGTTTAAATATTGGAAATGAATCTGGATGATCACTGCCAGAAGAATCAGGATCACACTTAACAGGTAATTTGAGTTTCTCCATTTATGAATTTCCTCAGTCACTTGGTGTGCAAACTAAAGGGTACCACCTAAATCATAATGGAAAAAAAATAAATACATCAATATATAAACATATTAACATGCTCTTCAGTCTAATGGTCTTTGAATAACTGGAAACAACAACAATCATTGGAAGTCACACAAAAAACTTGTGAGTTATATTAAATGTAAAATGATGAATGCAGATACATACTTTATCATAATTGCATGGTGCTAATGGAATGACAAAGACATTAATTTCATACAACATATCACACATTGCATAATCAGAAGCTATAAACTATAATAAGGAGTTTCTTAAAGGGAAAGTAAACTCTAAAAATGGCAAAGCCTTTTGAAACTAAGCTGAGATTAGTTGGAGGATGAGTAACCTGGATTGTGTCAGAGCTCAAGCTCCAAACAGAAAGGATAATGTTTCAGAGTTCACATAATAAATACAAGAACTTTGTCCTCAACAAAACATTATATGTATCTTCATAAATAATAATAATAATGTCTAAGACAAAGTTATGTCTAGTTAACCACTATTTTTATTCAATATTTTTTTTTTTATTGTTGACCAGGACTTGGATGAATTACTATGATCTCTTTTGTGGTTAGGTGATATTAAATATAATAATATTTTAATTTTTAATATTGAGTTTAATTTAATTACATTAGTTTTTTAGACGATTAATCGCGTGGTTAATATAAAATGTTTTTTTTATGATGTGGTATTATATAATTGGATGTACGTGTAAAACGGTTTTACAACGACAGTGCATTGAAATTAATTTTTTTAGAAAATAGAAAATTATATAATGTAATATCACCCAAACTTCAGGTGATATTAATGTCATATTTTATAAATTTATGTAATATAATTGTTAATTATATTTATATATCACTGAAAATTTTACTAGAATCAAAATTAAATAATTTTCTTACAATAAACCAAATTGGCCAAAAGTAGATTAATAAATTCAAGTATTATGGATAAAAACACAACTAACATGAAGAAATATCTTTTCCAGTATAATACAAAGTGTATATTATATGTGTACCATTTACTACCATTTATTTATCCCATATTTCTTGGTTGGAGGAAAAGCACAAGAACAAAGCATTAAAAATCATATAAAAAAATGTAAATTTTTTAATAAAAATAAAATAAAATTGAGGAGGTAAAGAGCTAAATATTTGTGAGGTCACAAAGGAATTGGCGTGGCATGTCGTTAAAGATAAATTTCACTATCATGTATTTAATATCTGGGTTCCCTTCTGAAAAATGACAAAGGAAAACGATATATACATATATTTAATATTTAGCATATAATATTAAACAAAATAATATTGGTATTTGCTATATGAGGTTAAGGAAGGTTGTGTTTAAATGGTGGTGGCAATTGGTGGTGTGGTGCTTAGAAGTTCCACGTGCATGGTTTCAACTTTCAATGGAAGAAGCTTCAATGGCTTGTCACCAATCACAAATGATCAAATATAATATGTATTGTATTATTTTTTTATTATTACTATTACTATTATAAGCACATACATATAGATCTCACCATATTAATTTATTTATGGATTTAAATTTTCTAAGATAAGTATTATTGTGAAGTTAATTCCCATTTTAATATCTGAGATTGGTGAATTACACTGATTTAATTTTAGATCCTAATTGCGATAATTTAGTTTTTAAATTTAAAAAAGTATATTACATTAATTTCTCGTGTATTTTTTGTTACCAAAATTCAATGTTATTAGTGACTTAACCCTTACCACGCCAGATATAGTCAAATGATGTCCTATGTGTTTTGGCGTTAAATAAAGATTGAAATAACACCGTTTGAAATTTTTCTCATACTAAAACATTACTCTTTTGTATTCTCCTTTTCTACTGAATTTCACAAAAAAAAAAAAAAATTCATGAGTCAAACGCAATAAAGATTGGTGGAAATTGAGTGTTTGTGGTGACATTTTTGTTTATCATAAAGTGTTTATTGGCAAGCTTGGAGGTTGAGAACGGATATAAGAGTTCTTTTATAATTTTTTGGTAAGGATTAGGATGATGAGTTCTGATAAACGAGGGACTAAATTATAACAATTGGAATATTAAAAATAAAATTAGTGTAATTTATTTAATTTAGGATTAAAATAGGACTTAACTCATTGTTGTGTGAAGTTTAATGAAAAATAAGAATAATATGTTTGGTTTGTGTTTTTGTTTTTTATTTTTATTATTTAAAAAAATTTATATACAAAAAAGGTAAAAAAAATTAAAATAGTAATTTTTTTTCTGTTTTTTTACAAAATTTTGATAATAAATAATATTAAAAATAAAAATACAAACTAAATACATTTTAAAAGTTGACCAAATCCATTTTTCATTTGACTTTATTATATATGATTACTAAGTATTCATTTAAAAAGTGAGATTGAAACTAAATAAGTGATATAAGAGAATAAATCATATATATGATATTGTAATGAGATCACTGAAAATAGTTGCATCTCTCCTAAGAAAACCTTATATAATATACCTAAAATTAAAGTTTTAACAAATCATCAAAAGGACTTATATTTAACAATGGGTTAGTTTGTTGTACTTATTTTTCATAGTATATAAACTTCAATAACATTAATATCTCACAAATGTTATATATAAATAATTAATTCATGTATAATTTAATATAGTTTGATATGATTTTAGAAATACATTAAATACACAATTTCAATCATTTGTGATAACATCTTATCACATGTACATGTACCAAAGTATGTTTGTTGCATTATTAATTTTATTACTATTATTATCATCCAAGACAAAGACCATGTGAGAAGTCCCTTTTACATGTTGTGCTTTAATGTATTGACTATGGAGGCATGACCCAAGAATTAGGGCAAGAAGGAAATCCATGAATTGATTATGGAATTGACAATTGCTTGATTCATAGAACAACGTCGGTGAAAGATTTGGTTTTGGTAAGGGTAAAAGACTAATTGTCCCCTTCTTGTTTTTTCTTCATTAATTAAATAAATAATATTATATAACTAATAAAATTTATTATTTTTAACCAATAATTGATCGATATTCCAAGTTTTCAGTATTATAAAAATAAAGTTTAATTATTCTGTCAGTTTCTATAATTTTACTAAATTTTCAATTAGGTTTCTGTACTTTTTTCTTTTCAATTGGGTCTCTATATCATATCAGATTTTATAATTATGTTCCTACCGTGACAAAAATATTGAAATTAACGGAATATTCTGTTAAATTATACAAAATATTCAGTCAAATGTTTGGTATATGAGCAAGCCAAATACCTTTGAGTGAATCCAAAATTTCTACGAGTTAATATATATGGATGTTTCTTCTGCTAAGTATCGGAATGTTTCTTTTTCATACTAAATGGATGTTCTTTTATATATTTTTCGAATTTTTTTGTATTGCAAATGTGAATGTCTCTATTTCTTTAAGAATTTCATATTTTTTTTAAATTTTATAGATATTTAATTATTTTTGCTAAAATATAATTAGATGTTTCTTTTGTTAAGTATTAGGATGTTTTTTTCATACTAAATGAATATTTTTTTTTATATTTCTGTAATTGTTCAATTTTAGCTAAGATTAAGTGTGTAGTTTATAGTCTCTTTAATCATCAAAACGGCACCTAAATATCCACCAAACTATAGGAGAACGAAATGCGCATTCCCCCTACTCATCATCAATAAGATCTGAGGAATATCAACACCCTTCATGAACCACAAATGATGGTTTCAGTGGCTAAGAGAAGGGGGGGTTGAATCTTAGCTCCCATTTTACTAGTTAACACTTGCTGAACTTAGAGGAAACTTTTCCGTTTTTAGCTCGTCCCTAGCCACGAGACATTTTCATTTTGTCTCGTTACTTGACACGAGACATTTTTTATTTTTCATCTGAACAGTAAAAACAGAATTGAGTAGGAAGAGAGGTAGAAGATTACACCCAGATATATCCTGGTTCAGCTGCTAAGTGCAGTGCAGCCTACATCCAGTCTCTATCACAACAATGATGGAATTTCACTATAATCATCCAGATTACAAATTGTAAAGTGCTAACCCAACTTACAAGGGGATTCCCACAGAATCATGAAACACAACACAGATGTACAAAGGAACTCTAAAACATCTATGGCTTTTTCTTTTAATTTTGCACTCTCTGCCTTTTTTCGCTCTATGGCTTTTTCATACAAACCTCACTATTTGCCTTTTTCTATGAGACTCAAGACATGAAAAAATTAAACAGAAAAATATTAAACAGAAAACATTGAAGGAGAAGAAGAACTGCTAGCTTAGGTAGCTCTGAGAACTCTGTGCCTTGCACTCTCAAATCTTACTCCTTGCTCCAAACAGTGGCTGTTCTCTCCTTTTAAAGAAGAGGAAGCCTCCACACTTGAAGCCAACACCCAAACCAACTTCTTCCTCCTTCAAGAAACAGAACCGGTTCGGCCACATAGAGAGAGAAGAGATAACCATGCAAAACCCAACATGCAATTACCTTGCTGGCCGAATCTTCTTCCTTCTTTTTGAGTATGAAGGATCCGAGATTACCTCACCAAATCTAACCATATT
Source organism: Arachis duranensis (assembly GCF_000817695.3). NCBI lineage: Eukaryota > Viridiplantae > Streptophyta > Magnoliopsida > Fabales > Fabaceae > Arachis > Arachis duranensis. Next base: position 10,052,072 of record NC_029772.3, read on the forward strand.
TGGTGATAATCTCAGCCACAACATACTTTTGGTTTTCTTTTTCTTACCAGCATTAACTTGATGGCCTTGATGCATGCAACTTCTTCTTTTTCTTTTTGGTAGCTTAGTGTAGCTTCCATGGTTTCCTGTGTAATGACCGAAGAAGAAAGAAGCAAAGATGAGAGAGAGGAGAGAGAAGATTGAACACAAGCTAATGGGTAATAACAAAGTGAAATTAAAGTCCAACTTCCCTAGCTTAGAGTGGCGTGTAGCATTATGATCACCATCATGTCAATCACACTTTCTCTCTCATGTTCCCAATGCTAGTGAATTAAATTTCAAATCCTTCCAAAGAGTGAAATGGAATCCGTTGGAAGCATTTAGGCTTTTTATTTGCTTCATGGATTTGAATAAAGCATGGAAACATTCACTAATGTTGGGCTTGGTAGCAATAGATTTCATTTTGGCCCAATAACAAGAATAATACTTCAGCCACAAACAAATAAAACATTTTTACATCAATGCTGAATGTACTTATAGAATACTTGGGCTTGCAATGATTTTTCCCTTATTTTCGGCCCAAATATAAATTCTGCAAAACAAAATTATTAAACAACATGTGTTAAATGAAGATCAAATTAATAATTTTGTAATTAATTATTTTAATAATGTTTAGTCATCACAAATATTAATTTAGAGTTTTCCAAACTCATCAATCTCCCCGTTAATGACAAACATTATTAAAATTGAAATGGAAAGAAATTTAAAGATTGGGTAAAGGATACTTCCTTTGAATTTGAATTTCTCCCCTTTCTAAATGTCACATAGCTCCCCCTCAATGTATGCTATTTTACCAAGGGAGACATAACCTGTAACATTTTAATCAAGCTTCAAGAACAATGTTATTTAGCATGTTATATGATGCTAAATGCTTGATTTATGAGCAGTTTTAAATTGATAATCAAAACTCATTTGATATCATAAACTGATTTTCTGCTCAATAGACACATCAACTAAGCACAAACAGTGTTGTTCAAAAAATTCAATAATTTTCCAGTCAAAGTATCAGAGCCATATCATTCAAGTAGAGAAAATATTTTTGAATCACACATGAACAAAACATGGCAGTTGTTAGATATCATATTTTAAAAGAACTGCCAAAAATAAATTTTCAATCCAACAAGTTTATCAATGATGAATCAACAGCCAGGCATCAAAATAAATCAATCATTATTATAAACCAAATGCCAAATGAGAATTAACTAATCATGATAAACTAAATGCAGTTTAAGCAATGCAGTTTCAGCAGCAACCATAGTAAATGCAATAACAACGTGCATTCTTTGAACAAAGGTGATCATGAATTTTCAATTTGAAAATTTCATCCCCTGTTCTCATCCTCTGTTCCAGCCCCTGTTTTTCTTTGTTTCCCAATTTCAATTTTGGAAACTAACTTTCCTCCCCTTTTTGTCATCATTGGGGGCACCTGCACAAAATATGAAGAACACAACAAAATATCCATAACAAAAGTATCAAGAGTGTATCAAAGTATCACAGAGCAGGGAGTTTCAAGTCATGCTCATACAAAAAAATAGATTGAGCCTAATGGAGCCAATATAAAAAAAAAGTAAACAAACAATCATCAATCATCAGAAAGATTGAATTCTGAACCGGAATCAGCTTCGTAATCCCCTGTTCCCATTTCATCATCAAAGCTATTAATCATGAAACCAACTCTGTCATGACATTTCTTCCAAGCCCTTTCCTGTTCATATTCCAATTTTCTGGCAGTCTTGTGGGATTTGAACATCAACTTCGACATGTTGCGCATCTCATTGAGAACTCCCCGAATTGATGCAGTGACAGTTGAGGGTTCAGGATGGCTCTCCGGATCACTGAGAGATGGTTCAGAAGGAACAGATTTCTTGCTTTTCTTGCTCGAGATTCCCCCTCCTTTAATCATTGAAACCTTGTTCTCAACAGATTCATTAGTCAAATCAACCTTAAAATACTCAAATATACATGTGAGGAACATGCCATAAGGAAGATTAGCCTTTTTGGTACTTTTTACTGCTTTCCACATATGACGTATCATAATATAAGCAAATGAAATTTGGGAAGAAGTAAGAAGAGCAAATAAAATGATAGAATCAGAAACTGTTACTCTATGGTGAGAACTGCCTTGAGGAGTGAGAATATGAGTGATGATACGGTGCAACAGAGAGTTCTCAGGGCCGAGGATTAGTCCATCCAAACCAGAGAGATTTGCACAGATGTGTTGCAAGACTGTTTGTTATGCAATGCCAACTTGATCATCCCATTTGTCAACCATGTAAACTTTTGGCCCTTCATCTTCATATCCAAGAGCAGCGCCTATGGTTTAAGGATTGAGGGTCATGTAAACACGTTTGACATAAGAGTGAATTGAGCCATCAATCAATCGCATGTTTGCATAGAATTCCCGGACCAGCCCCGGGTATACAAATTTCTGAATGTGAATCAGTGGAGTCCACTTCAGAGCATCAAACATGGGGGAAAAGTTGATTCCTTTGGTAGCCAGTTTCTCAAGATTTACCAAGTAAGAAAGACAGAGAGGACGTTTCAGCAAAACCTCTTTATGAAATTCATAGAAAGCACATGAGTAGAACCGAGAGGGATCAAAATGGGAGTGAGTTTTGTGAAATTTGTTCTTGAAATCAAGCGACTCCAAATTTGCAGGCTCTCTTGTATCATGCAGAACAAAGCTTTTCGACTTTTTCTGAGAGCTTTTTGTGTGTGGAGTAGGTCTTTTCGGTGGTGATGGTGGTGGTGATGTATGTGATTCCTCTTCTTCTTCTTGAACACTAGGTTCCTTGTTCTTTCCTCTTCCTGAAGATTTGTGAGCGATAACCTTGTGACGCATGGTTTCGGTTCTTTTGGAAGGAGGTGTTTGAGTAGATGAGGAGGTAGAATGAAGATGAATATGTCTATGAGTTTGAGGTGATGAAAAAGGTGGACTTTTAGGAATGGGGGTTCGGCCACTTCTCTTTTGTGTCGTTTTCTTTTTCATGGTAGGATGAATGGAGAAGTTGAATATGAAAGGGTGGGAGTGTCGAAAGAGAGTGAGGAGAGAAGGAGGTTAGTGGTGCAATAAATGTGGAGTGGAGAGAGATGGTGGGGAAGTTAATAACCATAATGGCGCGGTTATTAACCAAGGGGTTTTTGAAAAAGGTGGTTTTCTAGAATCAAGGGATTAGATGGAGAGATGGATTTGATTTGACAATAACCACTTCCAATGAGATTTGAAATGACAATCAAAAGATTTGATCATCATAAAATGTGGGATCAAAAAAAATCAATGAAGGGTCAAACTTGATTTTGTGGGACCCATCAGAAACGAAGTCTGCGCAGCCTCCCCCTTAATCATAGCTCCTCCAATATGCCTTGTTTTTGTCTCGTTTATTCCTACGAGATAAAACTGGACAGAATCAGAATTTCACAAATTATCAATGAAACACAAATCAACCATTCCCAAACTTTTTCTCAAGGTACAGAATCTATCTTCATAGAGGGGTTTTGTAAAAATATCAGTAATTTGGTCTTCAGATTTTACAAATTGAATATCAATAGTACCCTTTTGCACATGTTCTCTAATAAAATGATATTTGATTTCAATGTGCTTTGTTCTTGAGTGCATAACAGGATTTTTGGAAATATTTATTGCACTCATGTTATCACAAAATAAGGGTATACTATTGATCTTTAATTTGTAATCTTCTAATTGGGTTTTCAACCAAATTAATTGTGAACAACAAGCAGATGCAGAAATATATTCAGCTTCAGCTGTGGATAGAGCCACTGTGGCTTGTTTCTTGCTTGACCACATGTTGAGTGAGCTTCCAAGGAAGCAACACATGCCGGAAGTGCTTCTTCTATCCACTCGATCTTCCGCATAATCTGCATCACAAAACCCTACTGCACAAAAATCATCAGATTTTGGATACCACAAGCCATAATCACTTGTTCCCTTAATATATCTAATGATGCATTTAACGGCCGATAAATGGGATTCTTTTGGGTGAGATTGAAATCTTGAACATACACCCACACTTTGAACTATATCCGGTCGAGAGGAGGTAAGATACATTAATGAACCGATCATTCCCCTATACCGTGTCTCATCCACATTTTGGCCATCATCATCCTTTTCAAGTTTAGTGTTAGGATGCATTGGTGTTCCCATTGGTTTGGAATTTTCTAAGCCAAATTTCTTTATCAATTCTTTTGCATACTTGCCTTGGTGAATAAAGGTACCACTAGGAGTTTGTTTAATTTGGAGACCAAGAAAGAAAGTTAGCTCTCCGATTAAACTCATTTCAAACTCACTAGTCATGAGTTTTCCAAACTCTTCACACAAGGACTCATTGACCGATCCAAACACAATATCATCCACATAAACTTGAACAAGAAGGATGTCATCATTAGAAGCTTTAATGAACAAAGTAGTGTCAGTGGTTCCCCTTTGAAAGTGATTTTCTAATAGGAAGGCACTAAGCCTTTCATACCAAGCTCTAGGAGCTTGTCTAAGGCCATAAAGAGCCTTTGAAAGTTTAAAAACATGATTAGGAAAATCTTTAGGTTCAAAATCGGGGGGTTGAGCCACATACACTTCTCTATCAATAAAGCCATTAAGGAAAGCACATTTAACATCCATTTGAAACATTTTGAAACCCTTATGGGTAGCATAGGCAAGAAGCAACCTAATTGCTTCCATTCTAGCTACCGGAGCAAAAGACTCATCAAAATCAATTCCCTCTTCTTGATCGTAACCTTGGGCCACTAATCTAGCCTTGTTACGAACAACTTGTCCATCCTCACCAAGTTTATTTTTAAATACCCATTTAGTACCTGTTACCTTCTTACCATCCGGATGAGGTATTAATGTCCAAACCTCATTCTTGTCAAATTGAGCAAGCTCCTCTTGCATGGCCTTGACCCATGATGGATCTTCAAGAGCTTGTTTGACATTGTTGGGCTCCATTTGTGACAAGAGAGCAAAATTGCTAGGTTCGGTTTGCCTTTTGGTGGAGGATCTTGTGGTTACACCTTGAGAGGGATCACCAATGATGAAGTCATGAGGATAACCCCTCATGGACTTCCATTCTCTAGGCTTTCAGACAGGTGTTGAGCTTTGATGAACTTCTGGTGGTCTCACTGTTTCAGTTGCTCGTGTCTCCTCAGGAGACAAAATGGAAATGTCTCCTCCAATCTGACGAGACAAAACCGGGCTGACAGATTCTTCATTTTGCACAGATTTGGGATTTTCTTTACTTGTTCCATCTTCTTCACAATCTGAATCATTATCCTTTACAGTACTGGGAATTAAGTTAGAATCACAAAAAGTAACATGTATGGATTCCTCTATGTTTCTATGTTCTTTGAGATAAACTCTATAGGCCTTGCTTGTGGTGGAATATCCAACAAACATTCCTTCATAAGATTTTGGATCAAATTTTCCAAGGTTTTCTTTATTGTTAAGAACAAAACATTTGCATCCAAAAACATGGAAGTACTTAAGATTTGGAGGGGTTCCTTTCCATAGCTCATCAGGAGTTTTCTTTAACCCTTTTCTAATGATTGTTCTATTCAAAATATAACATGCTGTGTTCACAGCTTCAGCCCATAAAAATTTAGGAATTTCATTCTCACATAGCATGGCCCTAGTCATTTCTTGAAGGCTTCGATTCCTTCTCTCAACCACCCCATTTTGTTAGGGGATTCTAGGGCATGAAAAATTATGAGAAATCCCTAAGTCATCACAGAATTTTTCAAAGTCTTGATTTTCAAATTCTCTTCCGTGATCACTTCTCAAATGGGCAATTTTCAAATCCTTTTCGTTTTGAATTTTCTTGCAAAGGGTGGAGAAGGCATACAATGCATCATTCTTATGAGCAAGGAAAAGTACCCAACCAAATCTAGAGTAATCATCAACCACCACGAGACCATAGTGTTTACCTCCTAAACTTTGAGTTCTAGTAGGACCAAAAAGATCAATATGTAACATCTCTAATGGCTTTTTGGTTGAGATTCCATCTTTTACTTTAAAAGAGGATTTTACTTGTTTGCCCAATTGGCAAGCATCACAAGTAAGACCCTTATCAAACTTGATGTTTGGAATTCCTCTAACCAAATTATTTTTGACTAGCTTAGAAATTTGGTACATGCTAGCATGTCCCAACTTTCTATGCCAAAGCCATTTTTCAGATTCAAGAGAGGTAAAGCATGTTACATTTTGTTCCTTTAAATCCTCAAGAGTTAATCCATACACATTGTTGCATCTTTTAACTTCAAATAAAACATCCCCAATTTTCTCACAAACAACTAAGCAAACAAACTTCTTAAAAATAACTTCAAAACCCAAATCACATAATTGACTAACACTAAGTAAATTATGCTTCAAGCCATGTACAAGAAGGACATCATTTATACAAGATGAGAGATTTTTACCCACTTTCCCAACAGCCACTATTTTTCCTTTTGCATCATCACCGAATGTGACAAATCCTCCATCATATTCATCAAGCTTTATGAAGAAGGTTGTCTTTCCGGTCATATGCCTAGAGCATCTGCTATCCATGTGATAAACCTCGTTTTGACGGTTTATCTTGTATTGATTTTAAGAGCTTTTATCACCTTTTACCCACATTTATTCAATGAAATAGCATAGTTTTGTGATTGTCTCCTAATTTGTGCTTAGATGTGAAAACATGCTTTCTAGACCTTAAATTAGCTAAATTCAATTCACCTTTGATTCCACTAGATGCCTTGATATGTTTGTTAGTGATTTCAGATTGAAAAGGGCTAGGAATGGATCAAAGGAGTGAAGGGAAAAGCATGCAAAGTGGAGAAATCATGAAAAGTCAAAGAAGTTGAACTCACCCATGGACGCGCGCGCGCACCTGGCGCTTGCGCGCACCTGCGAATTACCCCATGGACGCGTACGCGTGATGTACGCGTACGCGTGATGTACGCGTACGCGTCGGTGCTGGTTTATGATTTTTTAATGAAAACGTGGCCAACGAATTCTGAAGGGTTGTGGGGCCCAATCTCAACCAACTTTGGCGCCTAAACTGCTATTTAAAGCCAAGGATTGAAGAGCAAAAGGGATTCCAATCATTCACACACATTAGAATTAGTTTAGTAGTTTAGAGTTAGTTTCTAGAGAGAGAAGCTCTCACTTCTCTCTAGAATTAGGATTAGGATTAGGTTTAATTCTTAGATCTAGGTTTTAATCTTTGCTTTCTTCTACTTCTACATCTCAATTCCTTGTTGTTAGATTCATCCTTCTTCTATTCTTTTGTTGTAATTTCCTTTATGATTGTTTCTATGTTTTGTTGTAGATCTAGTATTGTTCCTTCTACATTCTTCCAATTCAATAAGAGGTAATTCATAATAATTGTTCTTCTTTGCTTTTCTATTGTTGATCTCTTGCTTTTGTAGTTAGAACAATTCTCATCACAATTGAGAAGGATAACTAGGATAGGACTTCTAGTTCTCACACCTTACCAAGAGCCTTTCATAGTTATTAGTTTACTTTCTTGCCATTTATCTTCCATGCCTCTTATCAAAACCCCAAAATAACTCATAACCAATAACAAGATACTTTATTGTAATTCCTAGGGAGAACGACCCGAGGTTTAAATACTTCGGTTTATAGATTTTAGGGGTTTGTACTTGTGACAAACAAATTTTTGTATGAGAGGATTATTGTTGGTTTAGAGACTATACTTCAACGAGATTTCATTTGTGAAATTCTAAACCGTCAATGGGTAGTTAGATTAGTACTTAATTGTATTAGGTCATTATATAGGTTATGTGGGAAAGTCTAGGTTAATCAAAGATTCAAACCCTAGTCCACTAGCCATATATGACCCTACCTTAACCCTAGCCCCATTACAACCTAAAGAAAAGACCTCATGATAATTGTATGCGTGCATTGAATAATTGTTGATTGTTAGATGAAAAACAAATCTTGGAAAGCATGATTAGGGGAGAATTGAGTGAATCAACCCCAAACACCGAGCGACTAGAGTGCAAACACTTCCGGTGAGGGTTCGATGCTCAATTCCTTGATTCCCGGCTTTCACGAGCGTTCTTCTTGCAAGTCTATGTGAACTTCATGTTTATACTTCAATTGGTAGGACTCATGAATCGTTATATGATTTTAAGCCCTACTTGTGCATGTATGTCTTGGAGATTGATTTATTTTAACCAAGTAGGTAGAATCATTTTGCATTTAGTTGCATTCATATAGATAGATGCATATAGTTTATTTACATTGAATAAATGTTGATATCCTTTGCTTCATTCTTGGTTTTAGCATGAGGACATGCTTGGTTTAAGTGTGGGGAGGTTGATAAACCCCATTTGTAGGGTTTATCTTGTATTGATTTTAGGGGATTTTATAACCTTTTATCCACATTTATTCAATGAAATAGCATGGTTTTATAACTTCTCCCTTAATTGTGCTTAAGAGTGAAAACATGCTTTTTAGGTCTTAAAATAAATAAATCTAATTCTCCTTGATTCCATTAGATGCCTTGATATGTTTGTTAAGTGATTTAAGGTTTAGGAGGCAAAGATTGGATCAAGGGAATGAAGAAAGAAGCATGAAAAGATGGAGAACTCATGAAGAAATGAAAGAACCGGAAAGCTATCAAGCCGACCTCTTTGCACTTAAATGACCATAACTTGAGCTACAAAGGTCCAAATGATGCGGTTCTAGTTGGGTTAGAAAGCTAACATCCGGGGCTTCGAAACGATATAAGATTTGCCATAGTTGCTACACGTATGGTGGCGCGCACGCGCATAGTACGCGCACGTGCCGTTGCTGCCACCTGGTTCACTTAAAGCAAAACGTGGCCAGCGATTTTAGAAGTCTTGTGGGCCCAATCCAACTCATTTCTGATGCTATTTAAGCCAAGGATTGAAGGAAAATCAACATACTCTCATACTTTACATACTTTTGACCATTAGTCATAGTTTAGTTTTAGAAGTAGTTTCTAGAGAGAGAAGCTCTCACTTCTCTCTAGGATTAGGATTAGGATTATGTTTAGTTCTTAGATCTAGATTTCAATTCATCTTCTTCAACTTCTATCTTCTCAATTCCTTGTAGTTACATTCATTCTTCTTCCATTCTTTTGTTGCAATTTCCTTTATGTTTAGTTCTTATGCTTTGTTGTAGATCTACTATTTTTCCTTCCATTTCCTTTCAATTCAATAAGAGGTAATTCATAATAATTGTTCTTCTTTGCTTTTCTATTGTTGATATCTTGCCTTTGTAGTTAGATCTCTCTTTAATTCTTGCAATTTATGTTGTTTACTTTTATTGCCTTTTATGTGTTTGTTGAAATGCCTCTTCTAGATATAGTATAGATTTTGTTCCTCTTGGCCTAGGTAGAGTAATTAGTGATACTTGAGTTATCTAATTCCTTTGTTGATTGGTAATTGGAGAGATTGCTAATTGGTTTGGAGTGCATTAAAGCTAGTCTTTCCTTGGGAGTTGGCTAGGACTTGTGGCTCAAGTCAATTCATCCACTTGACTTTCCTTTATTTAGTAAGGGTTAACTAAGTGGTAGCAATGAACAATTCTCATCACAATTGAGAAGGATAACTAGGATAGGACTTCTAATTTTTATACCTTGCCAAGAGCCTTTTATAGTTGTTAGTTTATTTTCATTGCCATTTACTTTTCATGCTTCCTATCCAAAACCCCAAAACACATTTCTAACCAATAACAAGGCACTTTATTGTAATTCCTAGGGAGAACGACCCGAGGTTTGAATACTTCGGTTTATAAAATTAGGGGTTTGTTACTTGTGACAAACAAGCTTTTGTATGAAAGGATTTTTGATTGGTTTGGAAACTATACTTGCAACGAGAATTCATTTGTGAAATTCTATACCGTCAAAAATCTAATCATCACCATGTACCACATATTTTCCTTTTTCTTGGATGCTAGGCATACCTACAAAATAAGCTCAAGTGACCTTAGGTATCCAAATTTTCTTGGATCCTTTCACGTTAAACTATCTCTTATGTCCCAAATCATTGTAATCAAAAACAACTTTGTAAACTTTGTCACCAATCATTCTTTCACCAAAGAAACATTGAACTGGAAAATGACCACTTCGGTTACATAGTCTACAAAATCTTGGAGTTGCTGTTTTGTTAAAGTAAGTTGGGTCTTGATACTTTACATTATTTGAAGATGAAGCAATGTTTTCAAAATGTGATTTTTCAGATTTATAAAATCCCAACCCAGCTTTATCATAAAGAGGTTTTTGACTAGCCAAGATTTGATTCAAATTTTCAGAACTTTGGGTGAACTTAGCTAAGTCTTCCTTAAGTCTTTTAACCTCTTTGAGCAACTCTTCATTTTGCTTAAAACAATTCACATATGCAAGGACAGAATGGTCACTTTCACAGCTTCTAACTTGGGCTTTTAACTGCTTATTCTCTTCCACAAGATCACAAGCAGTTTCGGCCTCTCTTAGTTTTTCTTTGAGAAAATCATTTTCATCTTTAAGAATGAAATTCTGTTGTTCAAGATCTTGATTCTCAGTTAGAAAACATCTTATTTTTTCAGAAAGGTGATCTATCATAAGATGAAGGTCTTCAGTGTCAGGGTTTTGAAAGGATACCTGCTCTACCTCATTTGTCATGAGACAAGGCTGTGACTTAGTCTCAGATTCTTCATCATCATCATCTGAGTCATTTTTCAAATCTTCCCATGAAGCCATCAGTCCCTTTTTCTTTCCCCTTTTTGGCTTTTCCTCCTTTTTTAACTTGGGACAATCAGATTTAAAATGCCCCATTTCCTTGCAATTATAACAGATTACTTTGCTAAGGTCCTTCTTCATCCTCCTTGAGCTGCTGCCTTTGCCTCTGAGTTTCATCATTTTCCTGAATTTTTTTGCAAACAACACAAACTCATTTTCAGAAGAGTTATTACTGGATTCATCATCCAGAGGGTTAGTCACAGAAGAAAAGGCAATTCCTTTCTTTTTTGAATCTTTTTTCAAATAGGAGTTTTCAAAAGCAAGAAGATTTCCTCTCAAATAATCAAGTGTCATGGAATCTAAGCTACTACTCTCTGAAATAATTAAAGCTTTTGTTTTCCACTCTTTTGTAAGACATCTCAACACTCTTCTTACTAGCACAGATTTAGAATGTGTAATTTCCAGAGCATCTAAGCCAACAATGATGGCATTGAACCGTTCGAACAGTTCATCGATGGACTCTCCTTCCTTCATTGCAAACATTTCATATTCCCTGTTCAACATGTCTGTCCGAGTCTTCTTGACAATGGTGGTTCCTTCATGAGTGATTTGAAGTTTATCCCAGATTTTCTTTGCCGTTGTACCCAGATTTCCTTTGCCGTTGTGCATCGTGATACCCGTCGGTACTCCTCAAAGCTGATAGCACAGTTGAGCAGGTTTACTGCTTTGGCAATTAATTCTACCTTCTTTCTATCTTCCTCGATCCATCTTGCTTCGGGTTTGAGGGAGACTACCCCTTCAGCACTAGTGGTAGTTGGAAATTGAGGCCCTTCAAGGATAATGTTCCAAAGTCTGTAATCTACTGCCTATACAAATATCTTCATCCTCTTCTTCCAATAGGTATAATTTTTCCCATTGAAAAGGGGAGGTCTGTTGCTTGATTGACCTTCAGTCAGATTGTAAAACACCACATTTGCGCCACTATTTTCCGCCATGAGGATCTTTACTCCAAGCTGCAAAGCTTGATCTCTTTGAGACCAAGCTCTGATACCAATTGATGGTTTCAGTGGCTAAGAGAAGGGGGGTTGAATCTTAGCCCCCTTTTTGCTTGTTAACACTTACTGGACTTAGAGGAAACTTTTCCATTTTTAGCTCGTCCCTAGCCACGAGACATTTTCATTTTGTCTCGTTACTTGACACGAGACATTTTTTATTTTTCATCTGAACAGTAAAAACAGAATTGAGTAGGAAGAGAGGTAGAAGATTACACCCAGATATATCCTGGTTCAGCTGCTAAGTGCAGTGTAGCCTACATCCAGTCTCCATCACAACAATGATGGAATTTCACTATAATCATCCAGATTACAAATTGTAAAGTGCTAACCCAACTTACAAGGGGATTCCCACATAATCATGAAACACAACACAGATGTACAAAGGAACTCTAAGACATCTATGGCTTTTTCTTTTAATTTTGCACTCTCTGCCTTTTTTCGCTCTATGGCTTTTTCATACAAACCTCACTGTTTGCCTTTTTCCATGAGAATCAAGACATGACAAAATTAAACAGAAAAATATTAAACAGAAAACATTGAAGGAGAAGAAGAACTGCTAGCTTAGGTAGCTCTGAGAACTCTGTGCCTTGCACTCTCAAATCTTACTCCTTGCTCCAAACAGTGGCTGTTCTCTCTTTTTAAAGAAGAGAGAAGCCTCCACACTTGAAGCCGACACCCAAACCAAATTCTTTCTCCTTCAAGAAACAGAACCGGTTCGGCCACATAGAGAGAGAAGAGATAACCATGCAAAACCCAACATGCAATTACCTCTAGTCCTTTCTTGATCATCACTCTTCATCAATCCGAGCTCTCTATCCTTGGCTTCCTCTCCAAGATGGATTTCTGGCCCTTGATGCTTCATGATGATGATGACTTCATCTGCTTCAATCTCTGCCTCAACCATCATTTCGCCACTCTAGCTACTCCCTGTGGTGGTTGAGCAGAATCAAAGACAAGCCATGCTTCAAGAATCTCACCTTGCTGGCCGAATCTTCTTCCTTCTTTTTGAGTATGAAGGATCCGAGATTACCTCACCAAATCTTACCACGTTTTGGTGATAATCTCAGTCACAACATACTTTTGGTTTTCCTTTTCTTGCCATCATTAACTTGATGGCCTTGATGCATGCAACTTCTTCTTTTTCTTTTTGGTAGCTTAGTGTAGCTTCCATGGTTTCCTGTGTAATGACCGAAGAAGAAAGAAGCAAAGATGAGAGAGAGGAGAGAGAAGATTGAACACAAGCTAATGGGTAATAACAAAGTGAAATTAAAGTCCAACTTCCCTAGCTTAGAGTGGCGTGTAGCATTATGATCACCATCATGTCAATCACACTTTCTCTCTCATGTTCCCAATGCTAGTGAATTAAATTTCAAATCCTTCCAAAGAGTGAAATGGAATCCGTTGGAAGCATTTAGGCTTTTTATTTGCTTCATGGATTTGAATAAAGCATGGAAACATTCACTAATGTTGGGCTTGGTAGCAATAGATTTTATTTTGGCCCAATAACAAGAATAATACTTCAGCCACAAACAAATAAAACATTTTTACATCAATGCTGAATGTACTTATAGAACACTTGGGCTTGCAATGATTTTTCCCTTATTTTCGGCCCAAATATAAATTCTGCAAAACAAAATTATTAAACAACATGTGTTAAATGAAGATCAAATTAATAATTTTGTAATTAATTATTTTAATAATGTTTAATCATCACAAATATTAATTTAGAGTTTTCCAAACTCATCAACAAGAAATCCGACACGTTGAACTTCCCGCTCAGCTCCAACGTGTCCTCCCCCACCTTTCTCAGCGCTTCCGCTTCTCCTCCCCTTTCAGAACAACTCTTCTGCCTCCTCGTCATCATCGATATCACGTTGTTGGTCAGCATCATGAGTTCTGCCCTAATATCTACGGCCTCACCGGCCAACCCTTTCTTCGCCAAATCGCTAAGGAACTTTTTCCTCTCTTGCTGCCTCACATGGAGGAGCTGGTGGAGCATTTTGCCGCCCAGGAGCTCCAACATGCACACCTTCTTCATGAACTTCCAATAGGATCCGTACGGGGCGAACACGAAGTCCTTGAATCCATATGATAGGCTCTCCGCGGCTACGGTTTGTGTGTTGGGGGGTCGGAGAAGGAGGTTTCGTGGATTTTGAGGAACTCTCTGGCGGCTTCAGCGGTGGAAGCCATGACACAAGGCGGAGAGGGTTGAGAGAGAGAGAGAGGGGGTCTGTGTGATTGTTGGAGGTAGGTAGGTTAATGTGAGAGATGAGAGGAAGGTTTTTATAGGTTTTAATTAGGTTTACCTAATCAATTTTAAATTTTTTAAATTTTGAATTTAAAAAATTTAAAATTAATTAATTATTAATATAAATTAATGTGGTTTTGTTTAATTTTTGGCTGGTAAGCTTTTGGTTCCATATACTTTTTCTTGGTATATTTGTTTTGTTTAACGAAATATTCCGTTAATTCCAATGTTTTTGTCACGATAGGGACTTAATTACAAAATCTGATATGGTATAGAGATTTGATCAAAACGAAAAAAAAAAGTATAAGACCTAATTAAAAACTCAATAAAACTATAGAGACCAAGAGAATAATTAAACCTAAAATTAAAATATTGACTAAAAGTATTAGCTAATATTGGTAAAATGTGTTGGCCTTTTAATATTTTTCTAATTAAATTAAGTCTAGTACATATTTGTAACTACATTAAATGATTTTTTACAATTAACATTGATCAACAATTAAGTTTAAATTAAACTTGTATTTTTAATTAAATAAAATCTATACAAGTTTTTAGTACTTCAGACGGCACCATGAATCTATGATATTGCATCACATTACAACGATTTTTTTTTTTTTGGTCGGTGGATTGGACAACTCCCAATCTTAGGTACTCCAATGGATTGGATAACCTCCAATCCTAGGTACACAACACACCTATACACTCCTCATATATTTTCACAATTTTTCTTAATTGTATTCTCTAGGGTTTGAATCCTAGATCTTGAGGTGGGGAAGGGGGAGAAAAGTGACTAATGAATTTTTTATTTTTTTGGTCTTGAGTGAATAATGAATATGAACTTATATGTGATCTTGATAATGAAGCCCATTTCAAGCCCTTCTTTTCTCTCTGGGTTTTGGGCTTTTTTCAACATGCATGGACTAACAAAATCTTTTTAATGTTGTAAGAAAAAGTTTTTGGCAAAAAATTCTTCTACTAATGTATTATAAGTTATAACCAATTCCCATATTAGATAACTCTTGGTCAAAGTCTTCAACCTTCAAGATCCCAATGGGTCGTGTGCTGAAGGCCCAAGATCAACATAAAACATACTTTTGAGTTAATATTCCTTGAACAAAAAAAAAAACGAGAGTTAATATTCATTAACAAAAAAAAAGAGTTAATATTCATTCATACAAGACTATGGTCTAGTGATTATTATTTATGTTTTGCAATAAGTGTATCCGAGTTCAAAAATTAGCTGAGGGTATAAGAGATTAAGCAATAGATAAAATTCTTACGTATCCTGTGTATGAATGTGGTATGAGTAAATTTATAATACCTAGAATCAGGAGCTATCTAATTTATTGATTTTCATCTAAAATTAGATATAGTTTAAAAATTCATAATATGTGTAAGTAAATGTGTGTGTGAATTCTGTATAATACATATTATGAGAATTTGACTATATTTTTATGTTAGTTGTCAAAAACTTAACACAATTTTCTTCTTTTATCCAGGTTTAGAACCGATTATGTACGGCAAACATAAACATAAGCGAAATTGTGTGAATAGTGTATAATGACTTAAAAAAAAGTTAACATTCATCACAAGGATGTTAGTCTTTACTCATTTGCTCTTACAACATGATTAAGGTACCAAATATCAACCTAACCACATACCAAAACAGAAAAAAAAAAATCACCCAATATTTTTATGAAAGTCAATGGGATTACTCAGAAAAACTCACTCTATTTTTTATTTTTATAAGACAACTTAATACTTTAGTCATTTTTATAGTCATCACATTTAGACTTTTGTCGAATACTATTTTTGATTGTCTACGATATCTTCTATTCTGATAGATTAAAGCGAATCTGAATTTTATTTAAGGGTCTATTGTTGGTCAATGAATTTATGCATATGAATTGTTGCAGGCACAAAGTAAAATTTAAATTCTTAACACTTGTTTAAATAAATGAGTGAGCTGACCATTTGACTAACTCAAGTTGATTTTTTCTGTCCAATATTAACATTCTAGACTGACACTTAAACTCTAATTAATGACAATTCAATTATTTCTGATAGCAAATAACGATAAAATTATCAAAAAAATTGTATTTTTTCACAATTCACAGAGATTACTAACAGTTAAGGTGACCTTTTTTTGAGTGAAAATTCAGGTGAAGTTGACTTCACGTAAAATTGATATTTAAAAACCATTAAACGAAAATTTAGTCAAATCAGTCAAATTATCTAACGAACTCTCTAGTATCAATTTCACGTGAAGTGTACTACACTGAGTTTCCACCTTGCGTTAACCTTTATGAAAACAGAGAGCGTTCAAATTGGCACTTCACTCCTTACAACATCTAAAATTTTCGGAATTTGGTGCTTTTTAATTTGTTTAATTATTTTTTTTAGAACATGTGTTTAAAAACAAGTTGCAACTTGGAAGTAAAAAGAGATGATCTAACTAATAATGATACGGTTTTCAATTCACTTCACTTTCCAGAACGAACCAACTGCCAGCTATGGCTTCTGCTACGTCTTTCTTTGCACTCTCTCCAACTTACTCTCTCAAACACCAAAACGCAAACTCTAACCGTCGTTTATCCTTCTTCTCGCTTTCACCTTCAACGACGCGTCGTTTTGTCCCCGCCACTATCTCTTGCAACCTCTCTAACAACCATAATTACGTCGACGACCGCAACCACAACAACAACAACAACACTGAACGACCCCAATCTAATGCAATTCAAGTTTACACCCAAATTGAAAGGTAAAAGCTTCACTTTTTCGGTTTTTTTTTTTTTATTATAATTCTTAGTTGATTCTTGTTTATAAGTCATGTTACTATAATCAAAGATTAACAAATATGATTAAGGATGATTAAATTTGGTCCTGAGATTTAAAATATAATCACCTTAGTCCTTGCAATCCGTTAATTGGATTAATTTAGCTTAGGAAATGAAAATATCATGATTATTCTGATTGAAAGATTATGATATGGTGTTCAAATATTGGGATTATTTTGATGGACTCTTGCAATGTTAGGATTTATGACTAACTTGACTATTTTCTTAGCATTTACCAGCATTTACAAATGGAAATAAAATACTTAGGGGAAAAAATGTGGCTTTTTTTTCTTGGATTCCAGGTTGGTTACGGATTCTGTTAGACAATCACAGGATGCCTGGTGGGGTTCCAGAGATTGGAGTGAATTGGAGGTATATGCTTAATATTATTTTGATTTAATGTTCTTTTATAATTTGAGTATGTTTCTTTCTAATTTTTGAAAATTTTGATTTTACAACTTGATTTTTGTATATGGTTGAAAACTGATTTTTCTTAGAAACTAATCTGCTTTTTGTTTTTTGAAGTTGTAATTATTTACCCTGCCCTGACTTAGTAGCTGTGAGTTCCTTAAACTTCAAATGCAACAACTTGACTTTTGCTTTCAAGAATTCATTTCTAGAGACAGATAAATCTTTCCATACCATTTTTGTTTTCAAAAGTATTCTTAATCAATTTAGCACATCTTCATTGTACAATTTTTCAGGGAGCATGGATTATCAAACCCAAAAGTTCCAAACCGAAGTTTGTTGCACATTTTATTGGAGGTATATTTGTTGGAGCTGCGCCTCAACTTGCCTATCGGTGGTTTCTTGAGCGTCTCTCAGAAAAGTAAGTACCTGTGTTTTGTTCTTGAAATATTCGAATTCCAATCTGATCAGGAAATTCAGTTGAAAGATATTGTAATAACATGTTGATAGGGTGTCCCCAAAGCTTTTCTTCTTTTTCTTTCTAATTTCTTATTACAAATGCATATATTGTTATATTAGCATAGGACTGTTGCAATATCCCATATCCATTCCCTAACAAACTCTCTTCTCTTGTGTTAATTATCTTTATGTTTGGATCATGTGAGACTGACACTCATAGATCTAGGATCTGTCAATGAAAAAGGCTAATTGCAAAATCCTGTTACTAGGGGTGTAGTGATCATTGCAACACCATATGCTAGTGGGTTTGATCACTTCCTGATTGCAGATGAAGTACAGTTCAAATTTGATAGGTGCTGCCGTGCGTTGCAAGAAACAGTAAGTTTCTACTTATGATTCAAGGGCCAGTTTCTTTCTGGTTTAATTTTTCCTATTTAAGTTAAAATATTGAGTACATTCATTCATTCAGATCCAAGATCTTCCCATTTTCGGTGTTGGCCATTCTTTGGGATCAGTTGTCCACCTTTTGATAGGTATGTTTGAGATCTTCTGCCAAAGTTGATTGTGGAATATAAATGAATTTAAAGTTGTTTGTCTCAATAAATTGCTTTATTGTTTCAGGATCAAGGTATGCGGTGCAAAGAAGTGGAAATGTTCTGATGGCATTCAACAACAAGGTATTTAAATAGGGGAAAATTTTGGAAAACTTTGCTGTTGACCTTTAATGTGTATCTAAATTCATGGGTAGGAAAAATGAGAAAGTTGAAGATTATCCTATCCTTGTGCAATCTACCTAAATTTGTCACTATATGCAGTGACTTGGTATAAAGTCAAAGATCCAAGATGCAACATTTTTCCTAAAAATCTGTTTTAATAAGGTTATGTATTTGAGGTCTTCATTTTGAAACATGGTCACTTTAGAATAGAACGTTTCTTCATTCCTTGCTTCTTTTTTATATCACTGTTCATTTTATAAGTATTTCTACCATTTTAGGCAGTAAGCAAGATGCGAAGAATTCTTAGTATCTCCTATATAAGCTATTATTGTAAGCTATTATTTGATTGACTAGCTTTTGTTCCATTGTTATAGGAAGCAAGTTCAGCTGTCCCTTTGTTCTCTCCAGTTATTGTCCCAATGGCTCAAAGCATTGGTCCACTCCTATCAGATATTTTTGCTTCACCAACTCTACGTGCAGGGGTCAGTATTGCTGCATAAACTACCTTGCTCGGATATTGAGAAGACATCTATTTATGTTTCATAGGAGAAAAATCAATAACCTCCCTTGAGGTATGTTAAATAGACTTTGGCTCCTTCACTGATTAATGTCGTATTACAACAACCTTCCCTTCAAGTTGACAAAAGAAGGGGAAGAGATGAAGGAACGGTCATATTAAGATGTAGACAAAAATTCTATAAATATCTTGCTCCTTTTGGTGTATAATCCTATATTCATATAGGTCTATACTACAGGACCTTTTTTTCAGTCAAACTCTTAACATGATACTGTAACACATTGTTTTAGTCAAGTTCATAGAAACTTAAGGTGGTGTTACTTTATTTATGTGAAAGACAAATTTGCCATATCGCATTTTTTATAAAAAAAAATAAATGTTCCTTATGATGACAATTTGTTTCTCTTGCAAAAAGCTTTTGAAATTCAGGATAGGGAAATTGAATTGGAGAGTTTTACCAACAAATTAAAAGATGAACCAGCCTAGATTTTCTCAAGGGAGGTTGTTGCTATATGATGTTTATAAGTTAGGGAGTCAAGTGCTATATTACAAATACGAGGGGAATTCAATTCCTCATCTTTTGACCATGTCTCAACACTCAACAAAGGGTACTATAATTTCCCTTGAGTGCAATAAAGTAATTTACTAATTGCATAAATTTCAGCAAAATCCTTGTTGATTAATATTTTGAGTGTGGGGAAACTGTTAATTTCCATCCTATTTGGAAGGACTGATAAATATGCCTTTTTCTATTGATGTTACTTCTTTAGATGGCTAATTTCACACACGAAACACTTGCAGGCAGAGATGACTCTGAAACAATTCGAAAATGTTAGTCCCCCCATTATGAAACAGGTTCTTCCTTTAGTTGAGCAGCTCCCCCCCTTGTACATGGATTTGGTCAAAGGAAGAGAAGATTTTATACCAAGGCCTGAGGAAACACGTCGACTTGTATGTGACATCTTTGTTTGTTAATATGCTTCCCATTAAAGTAATTTTGAGAAGGATTTATTTTATCCCTTATGCTGCATAACCTCTCAGCAAGCATCTTGGTTTGTTGTAGTTAGTTTAGAATCCTTGTCTAAATTCTAATTAGATTAGGTTCCTAACTGCATCAACTTCAACTGATAGTTATCTCAGGATTATTTTTTATACAAAAATAGTCCAAACACCAAAGTTTGTGAGGCTCTTATTGAAACTCTGGTTGTTAGGAATACATTAAATAAAATTGTATTTATGTGCTATTTTGTTTCTTGTTTCTTCAGATAAAATCATATTATGGCATATCCAGGAATCTTCTGATAAAATTCAAGGATGATTTAATAGATGAAACCCCAACTCTAGCACAGGTGCTTAGTTCAGAAGCAGCAATTAGCTCAGTGCTAGACATGTCAATTCGCAAGCTGCCTGGAGATCATGGTCTTCCATTGCAGCAGGTATTTCTAGTTCTTGCAATTATAAATTGATCTCTATAGATGCTGCTACTACCATCCTTAAATTTTTATTACACTCCTTACAGGCCTTACCAGATGTTCCACCAGCAATGGCCGATGCCGTTAATCGCGGAAGTGAGATTTTGTCAAATCTTACGGTAGGAACACCATGGGAGACAGTTGCCAAAGAAGTAGGGAACACTTTTGGTATCGACTCACAAGTCCTCCGTGCAGAAGTGTCGAAGGACATGGATCAGCTTGTGGATGTGATATCTTCTTGGATGGCCTCCAACGCAGGCCCTAAAGTCTTGAGGCCGTAGGGTGCAAGTTAATACTTATGCACCCTTTAAGTTTCAGTTTGTGTAGAAATGTATAGAAAAATCAAAGTTGGCATAAATATTGTGTAATACCAATCATGTGAATCAGTGAATCCTTACAGGTAAGTGATTAGAAGTTTAGAACTTTGTCTATCATTAGGTGATGTAAAAATGTGATATATGTTGTGATAGAAAAATTGATATGGAAAATAAAATTTGAGTATTGGAAGACATTCAAAGTTGCTTGTATGTTGTATGAATTTGAAGGCAATAGAGACCCTTTAAAGGCAAAAGGTAATCTTTCATTATTTCTTATCATGGGTCTATTGTTAATAAATATAACAGTTTTCTCATGTTTTTCACTAATAATGGATGTATAACATCACAACCTTCATTATGTTGATAGTATTATGTAAAATCTTTGTATTGTTCCAGGCTTATGCCTTTGATTATTAATTAAAAATGAAATTCTTGGTCCAAGAAGAAATTATGAATGAGTTCAGCATCATCGTTCTAAAAAAGCATGCAATAATTTCTTATTACGTGCTACTCGTCCATAAAACTGGATTGACTAATTAGTTGACAAATCTTACCCAATTGGCCAACTCAATACAATATTTTTTAACGTCTTTGTTAAAACCAACAAAATCCAATAACATCTATGTTATCAGAAATTCATCTTTTTAGCTGTGACCCGTTTATCCTTTAATAATTCAACAACCAGAAACAAAAATACACCATTGGAAAATTTCAGCCAAATTACTCTCTTTGATCTAAAATACATGCAATGCTAGGGCAACATTAATTCATTGACAAAATTAAGATTTCAAATCTTGAAATTACATCTTAGCATAAATTATGAATGTTTCATTAGCCAGATTCTATTCAACATTTTCAAAGGTAGTAGTCTATATAGTAACACAATTTCCTTGCAGACACTTCATTCCTATTTCCCATATCACATTTGCCAAAATCTCCCTATGATGGCAAAAGCCAACTTCAGGCGACAGATCTCTGCTAATAGAGAACCTGAAATGTTCTTATTTGGCCCGTCTTCTCCGGTCCCGGTCCCTATCTCTGTCCCTGCTCCTTTCCCTGTCATGATCATCCCTCTCTCGGCTTCCACTCTTTTCGCGGTGCCGGTCCCTTCCTCTATCACTGTCGAA
>NC_029772.3:10074096-10082191 GCF_000817695.3 Arachis duranensis
GAAAACAAGAAATTAAAAACTTTGGGTTTCCCTGAAATAGAAAGAACTTACTATTGCCTTGACCATCTTCGCCAGAATCTGATAAACCATACTCTGATTGCAGCCGTTTCCGGTGTGCTTCAACTTTCTTCTCAATTTCCTCCAAATTTTTAATTCCCCTCTCTTCAAGAGACTCCCGATATTCAATTAGAGCAACCTCCAAGCGTCGTAACTTTTGCCTGTATAACAATGAAAAAGGTAAGATCCATAAGCATCTAGAAAACAAAAAAAATAAAAAGATAACATTTTACTGAGATTCTGAATAGCTTTAGAGGGAAAGTGAATTCACAAAAATAATGACATGGAATAAGGGAAGAACAAAAAGGTCACAACCTCTGCTCTTCATTCATTCCACTGTCAGTGTGAGCTGAAAAACTTGTATCTGCAGCAGACTCGTGTTCATCAGCTTTACTAAGACCGTCTCCAACATTCTCGCTACCAGAAGACGAGTAGCTTAGCCCAAGATTCTTTCCATCCCTCCTATGCTCGTCATCACTCTCATCATCCTCTCGAGCCCATTTAGAGGCAGGCAAAACTGGATCATTCTTCTCCTTTTTTGTAAAGGCTTTAAGTTCAGGCTGTGGAATAGAAAGGGTTGATGCTAAAGGTGAAGACCCTTTGCCTTGTGAAGGCAAATCTTCATCTGAATAGTGGTTCCATCCAGATAATCCCGCTGGTTCAGGCTCAGCACTCGTTTCCCGCCGAGTACTTGTATACTTCCCTGCATTTGCTTGGTTTTGAGCATATTTCAATTCGTCATCCAGTTCATAACCCCTTTGCTTTTCTGCCTCTTCAAGACTTAGCAACCGTGCAACCATCATTTCTCTGCCACCAACAAGTGACAATCCATTGTGTCGGCACCGTCTTTCCAGCTCGGCAAGAGGCAAACTCATTAGCTCCCTTGTTGCAGCTCCTCGGCCCATTGCCAATGCAGCATCTTGGTTGGCCTTGCCGCCAACCGTATCTTCAGAAGTGGCCTTCTGTTCGATCTCAGGAGCATCACCACATATGGAATGGAATGGTATAACACCGGAGTTCCCAGGTCGAAGAAAAGTGGCTCTTAAGCCATTCACATAAGCATCTGAAAAGAGGAACCAATCGGCCCACACTTGCAAAACTTTC
The DNA here is from genome assembly GCF_000817695.3 of Arachis duranensis. Lineage (NCBI taxonomy): Eukaryota > Viridiplantae > Streptophyta > Magnoliopsida > Fabales > Fabaceae > Arachis > Arachis duranensis. The sequence goes on from NC_029772.3 coordinate 10,075,258, forward strand.
AGTACTCGTTCCTGGAAATATTTCAGACAAAGGTCAGAAACAAAACAAGAAAAGAATAGTAAGAAATTATATAAAGGCAGTCATGATTGATCAGCTTACTTTCAGTGCTTCAGCAGTAATGCGCCCCATTATGCTACGATATAAGTCATTAAAACTCTCCATTACGTCAGGTAATGTTGCTTCAAACTTGGTGCGATATGCTGATGCGTTTCTTACAGGAGCACTACTATTGTGAAGAATATCAGATACAAGCATGAGCCTTGCAATTTTAGTTGGAATGGGGGTTTCTTTAAGCGTCAATGATTCTGTTAAAACTTCAACAATCTGCATGTTAAGAAAAGATTAGACTGCTACCACTATAAAATACAGATAATATGCAAAATTTAAATATTAAATGATAGCACGCTAACGTCGTCAAGGAAAGAAAACTCCAGTCATTTTTACCTCGCCAGCTGCATCGGCATTATCCAAAGAAAACCCCATGGCCTCTTTTATCTGGCTCCTCTCTAATGTTAAAGCCCGCAGCATATCCTCAAACTCGTCCCTCTGTGCATCAGTCAGTGTTCTTTCAGGCTCTACACGCTGCAAAATATAAACAAATGGAAATGAAATGAGTAAATCAGGAGAATGTTGAGAAACTGTATTCATCCTGATTGAAAATACAATTATAAAGAGTACCCTGCTTCTTCCTCCTGCATGTGTTGGACCAGACTCCTTCTCATGTTCTGGACTTTTTGCTGTTGGTAATGAGGGGGGTATCCATCTGGCAAAAAAAAGGATATATTTGTCAATCTGATGCGCATTATGTGTGATCAATCAGAGACAAATAGAAAAATCAAAGAACCAACCAACACACTTTTCCATTCGTTCCGTTTTCATTTTTGGTAATAAACAACAATAAACCTTGTACTAAAAAAAAGATTAGAATATTTATGGTACCTTCCACTACCCGTTATCATGATAAAAGGTTCAGTCCGCCATCTTTGAAGAGTATCACCCTGTATTGCAGGAAAAATAAACACATTTTCAGTCAACAATTCAAATACATCATACATGAACTCTTTTCTTGGATTCGTTAATCCAAGTTCTAATCAATACATTCATGAAAAGCAAATAGATCCTCACACAAAATCAAAATTGATGTACCTGGGCAAATGAGTAGAGTCTCCAAACATAGTAGGTGTGTTCCTTTGAGCCAAGAACAAACAAGAAGTTGAAAAGAGGATTTCCACGACCCCTCTCCATGATAGCTTGTTCAAAAGCACACCCTCCATCCAGAACATATAAAGCCATTGTATCAATTACATGCCTCAGATGTTCATCCTCAGGAGGTGTAACCATTATATCAGGAATATTAGGAGTAAGGACCTATCATCATCAGGAACAATACATGTAATAACTGTTGTATAAGGAGAATTATGGACACAAAAATTATGACTGTCCGAAACTGATAACTTACCAGTTCAGAGTTCTGATTAGGCACAGAAGTCACAGGTGGACCGCCTGATGGACCAGATAGGATAACAGTACTACCCTGCAAACCAAAGATTATTCTTTATAATTATTACATTGAAAAGATTATACAAAATAAAGATGGTCACTGTTCTAGTGTTTTTTTTTTTTTTTATCATCACACTAGATACACATAGCAGGCTTTAAGATGAATAGATCAATAAACAATAACCACGTTAATTATTTACTCTATTAGAATTGAATAAGCTACTGAAGGGTTAATGTTCCCTGATTGAATCACAATACAAAAGGAAAACGATAATAATACCTCCTTACTCCTGATGGCCATATGCCCTGGTGGGGGTGCAGGTAGGGCTTGCGATGGGAGCGCAACAGACTTTCCCCACCCAATTTTCAATTCATACTCATAAACCACAACTCCTGCATAAACATTTGTCCAGTTTCGTATTATATCTTTTTCCAAGCATAAACTCAATAATTATCCATGCAAATAGAAAGTCAGCTCAATAATGTTTTTCTTTAATCTCAAAACTCAAGTAAGATGCAATTGAGGAACAGATTACATAGCATCATGGATGTTGATCTGTTAATAATATTATGAAAAAAAATACAGAGGAAACAAGGGAGCCCTATCATATCTTCCAAATTAAGAGAATTGGACCTTGCATTTCATCCTTTGCAGCCTGTCCATCAGCTCTGTTCATGAAAGCCACAAAGCCACAGTTTCTTTGTCGTCTTCGCTCCTCTTCTGTCCTAGGCCACATTATCTTCACACTGGCAATAGGTCCAAATCTTCCAAAAGTACGGAGCAGAAAATTTTCATCAACCTAGAATTATAGAACAGCCAAGTTGAGATTCATGTCCTTAATTCTCAAATAACAAGAAGCCCATATACTGAGGAGACAATCAAACCTTGGGTGAGAGGTTTCCAACATACAGATTCGTAGTTTGGGGATCGCCATCATCAAATGATCCAGGAAGTCTTCCACTTGGATCAAAGTCATCAGGTAGTTCGTCAAAGCGACTTGACTGTTGGAAAGGGGAAAACTATCAATAGGAATGTTTCATAAATTCATCAAACAAGCAAATCTAATTACAAGGGATAAACATATACTGACAATTAATTTCACGGAGTAAATTATATAAAGCACAATAGGGCATATTTGTAATGGACAAAAATACGAAAATAGAAATACCCAATTACTTTAATATGTTTATGTGGATTTACCCAACATAAATTCACAAATCTACAAGCCATATGCAAGTCATTTAAATATGGGACAAAATCCAATAACAAACAACTCTATTCAGCATGCTCAGCATGATAAAAGTAACACTTACAGTGGAATGTTCTCCGCGCCCATCACGCCAATGTTCACGTTCTTGGTTCCGCCTCTCCCTCATCTCTTGCTCGTGCTTTAGCTCCTCCATGAAATGATCAATGTTCCTCGACTTTCCTTTCTCTTTGTCCTTAGGTTTTTCCTCCTCTTTCTGCAAAGTACAACACAAAAGCATTAGATCTGTATACATGAAAACTCCTTAACAACAAAATCAGAGATCAAAGGTTGAACTGTGATACAGACTTTCCTTTCCGATTCTTTCCCCTTGGTTGCCATTGGAGGTGGTATAAAAGATGGAACATACCTGCAAAGAAAAATGAATGATGAAATTACATGCTAGTTTACTAGCAATGTTATGACTAAATAGAAGTGTCAGACATATTACATTCATCATTTTCAAATAGTCCTTCGAACTTGGTTCTTTAAACATACAGCTAATTTGAAGCCTCAGGAATTGCGACTGGGGTAATCCAGCAAAATCCTCCAGAAGGCCACTAAGTTCCATCTCAACTACTAATGACAGTCAAAAAGCACAACTCCTCCACCTACCAAACTGGGCAAAGCACTACCCCGACAACACACACAAACACACAATAAACAAGAAATGGAAACATTTGCCCAGTATCAAATAATGAAGCAAGAACTTATTATTCTTTACTTAACTGGTTGCTTGTATTGTAAAACTTATCCAATATGACAATAGTTAATTAAATACATCGAGCATCATTGACTTTGGATCAAATAAATTGTATCCTAAGCATCATGCCATGTAGAACACTCTCTACTGGACTACCACTCAAATGCTAATATGAAAAGTCTCATCAAGCACTGAACCAAGAAAGTTGACAGCCAAATATAAAACAACTCCATACAGAAATCTAACACGAATTATTTTAAAAAAAGAATAACTTCATTAAGACAGATAGATTGAAAAGAGATGGGATGGTAAGGAATCCTCCTCAACACAGAACAAGAGAAAACAATAAAAGAGAAAATCGAGGATTACTATTGGCCAATCTCTAAGCATATATGCCAAGGAACCAAAAATTAAAGGGTTTGTGCTCCAAATCAACCAATGTCCACCTAAAGTTCTTTTAGGTCCTCATAAAAGTTCTTGGATTAGCCCACTAACTTTTCTATCCCATTGTAAGTTCTATATTTCAACACGAGCTATACTACATTTATATTCACAACCTCACAACACATTTTCCTATGAAGGTTCACATATGGATTAATCAACCTTCTGAGGATAGGATATAAACTTCATCCTCTTCCAATATAATTATGTAAACCCACCTTCTCTTTTGCTCTCTACTCTCCAGAACTGTGGCATTTTTCTTCCCACTATAGGTGTTGATATTCTAACCTCCATAAACATTCCCACCTCAAAATATGCACATGACACACAATGACACAATGTAAGGTTGAAAAAAATCCATCTATAACCAAATTCACAATTTGGTATAAGTATAACAGATTTGGATCATCAAGTGCGAATGAAGTTTAAAAATGCACACTATAGGTATTGGTCAAACCTACTCCATTTGTTAGTCTTATTTAAGCCACAATCATAGAAATATAAACATAGTTAAGGAAGAATTTATACTTGTCCATCTCTGCAAATAAATATAATTGCCTATTTTTCTCACATAGGAGTTTACAGAAAAGGATTAATGGCGTCTCAAATGTCCCAACAAACAGCATTCCTAACAATGAACCATATCTAGTGCAATATACATTTACAGTAGAAGAAAACAAATAAAAAGTAGTATAAATATGATATAAATATGCACTAGAAGATTAGATTATCTAAAACCTAAGATACAACCATAATGAAACAACACGACTAATGCTTATGATGAGGTATATCAACCTGTAAACTTAGACAGGAAAGATACATTAGAGGTTTCCATTGCTCATATGCCACTTTTTTACTCTTCGTTCTGTTACATGCAAAGGATACCTCAATGTGGAAGGTCAGAACCGTTGTTTACATTTTCTTTTGTTTCTAATTCATAGTATCAAGGAAGCTAGAAGCCAAAAAAGATCGACCATTTCATAAACCCGATTTCTATAACAAGCATGAAAATGACTTGGCTAAATTTCAAAGGCAATCATTTACCTATCATGCCGAAAATCAAATGTCCATAATGCGATGTAATACAAGAATATTGATTTGTTATGCACTGAGAATGATACATATTTAATAAGTTGACTTTCAACCATTGCAAATGCACCAACCCACATTGTATAACAAATTTCCATCAGCAATTTAAAATTTCTTCATAATTAAAAGAATATATAATTCTCAGTCCTTGCAAACAACTATAATATCTACAGTAGCAACAATTAACAATCATCCATGACAAGCTTTAGCTTATGATTTATAAAATGCATGATCTTCAAAAGCAATGTTAAGGGATATCAGTCACCAAGTTTTTATCTACGTAAACTGAACATACCACAAATTAAAGCTGGAAAAAAACTACATCTTTTTCATATACACAAGCAGATGAGTGATACCACAATTACACAAATTTTGTTCCCATTATTTAAATTAAATCATTAGATGTACTGCTATTCATAAAACTAAATTACAGTATTCATTTTATTATTCAACAGCTACAACCCTAACAAAAGTATACTATACCTGAAGACAATGACATGTGATTTTTCTAATTATGATGCCTAATTAAAAGAGCACATAAACATTGTTAATCAAAAGCATTTATTTACCTACTTCCCTTCTTTGGACCAGAAACCCCATCTTTGGACTTTTCACCTGCCATCCGCGAATGAATAAGAAAGGTCCGTATTTTTATTAAATTTATTATACAAAATAATAGCAAAAACTATGTATTTATCCACAACAGGAATAACATTATATAATCAAGACTTCCAAGAGATAAAGCAGAAGAATATATTGAATGCTAGGAAGTATAGTATTCATACTAACCCTCAGTATCATCCTTCAATTTATCATTGGGATTAATTGTTCCTCCTCGTACAAAAGCCTTTGACCCAGGAGTGGTATCACCTTGAAATGACTCTACAAATTCGGCATACAAACGAGCAGTCTCATCTTCAGCTCTCTGCAGGAGACAATACCCATTATGATCATTAGCAAATGTCCTTACTTAAAATTATAATAAGAAGTAACTACTAACTACAATGGATAGATCAACCCTACCTTCTTCTTTGCCTCCTCCTCTTCTCTGTGCTTCTGAAATGGTGTCTTTTTCCGTGTGATGGAGAAGGAACTCATCCTCACATTAGCAAGAGAAGAAGCCTGCCCAAAAATTTAACATGTTACAATGACCTTAAGTCAGAAATAGCTCCCAACCTTTTTCAACCCATCATTTTCCCTTCTCAGGTCGAATTTCTTATCATTTACAACCTCACTTTGGTCCTCAAAAACAAATACTACAACAAATTCAATTGGAATTGCTAAACCCCATTCAGGCAATGCAGGACAAAAAAAAATGATAAAAATGCAGTTGCCACTTTCTCAACTCAGCCACCAAATACAAGTGACATCTCCAAAACCCCACCTCATGAATAATAATTTTAACAAATAAAATCACCAAATCTTGACAAAAGGACATTCTTCTGAACTTAACTATGCACCACTACCTAATGCTATTACGAAAGAAACACAACAACATTGACAGAACATAAATATATTTAAGCAAACATAAATTGGCTACTCAATTAAGGGCACGTTTGGGGTCATATATAATCACTTTCAATTCAGAAAAAGAAAAAAAATCGATTATAAGCTGTTTTAAACAGAACTAAAAGCTAATCCGAAAATAAGCAAATCCAAAACACAAACTTTAATGTGCATATGAGAAAAATCCGAACCTCAGCGAAATCAGCTACACACTTGAATGAGTGAGTGATTGAGCACTGAAATCAGCAACAACTTGAATCCGAACAGAGGCTGAAGAAGAACGAATGTGATGAGCACTTCACTGAACGCACGAAAACAAAATCAATCTCATTATCGCATTCTTATTGTAATAATTGTTAAAATCATATTAATCGCAATTATTTATTGAGAAAGCATTAATAAAAGGGTTTTTTATATATAATCGATTCAGAAATCGGTTGTTTGAAAG
>NC_029772.3:10082215-10082821 GCF_000817695.3 Arachis duranensis
GAAGAAGAGGAAGAAGAAGTAAGGCAAAGGGCATAGGGTAACGTTTTTTTTTTTTCTTACTTTTTTTTTTGGGGGGTTTGGTGATGATAGCATAGGGCAATGTTAAATGTGGATATTCATTTTTTTTCTATTTTCCTTTTTTTTCTCTCCTTATTAAAGAATTGGGTTGGTTATAAATAAATAAATAATACAATTATGCTAAGTATATATCAAAAGATAAATTTTTTTGCTAAGTAATTTTTTACATTTTTTGTTATTATTTGATTAACACAGATACTAAGTTATCTTTAACAAATAAATTTTATTAATTTATGTATTGTAAATTCTAAAAAAATGTAGATACAAACTATATTGATTTATATATATATATATATATAAAATTCTGATAAATATAATTATATAAATTATATGTTTTTTGTGTACAAAATATTTATAAACATGAGTACAAATTATTAATAGTTAAATATTAATAAAAAATAATAATATTTGTTTTTCCATAACATTGCTCATATAAAAAATTAATAATACATATTTAGTATTTTATAAAAAAATATATTTTATTATAACAAATTTGAATTATTTTATTATGATAATTTGATTATTCTA
>NC_029772.3:10082917-10117276 GCF_000817695.3 Arachis duranensis
TATTTTTAATATATATTATATATTTTAATTTATATTTTATAAGAATAATTGATTTAATGGTTATTTTTTGTTTACACCCACTTTAGTTGTTTTGTAAATCATATTAGTGTTACTTGATTGATTGTCAATTTATCATCGAGTAAATTTTTGTCATACCAACTAGGTTTTAATAATTAAGTACCTAGGTTTTGATATGGTTATTCGTCGAGAAATGGTTTGAAATAAGTTATATTGAGAGTTTATTTTGAAGAAGTAATAGTATATAATAACTAATAAAATACATATTTTGATGCATATACACTCTTAAAAACTTATTTTTATGTGCCAGAATATGATACTATTACAGTATTCTTCATGTTTTGTGTTATATCCACGTTAAACTAGAGTTAAACACTAAAGTAGTCCTTGAGATTCACAAAATACACCGATTTAGTTTCTGACTTCCCAATTGCACTATTTATGTCCTCGACTTTGGAAAGAATGCACCTGGTGAGTCTCTTCATCCTTTTCCGTCGAATTTCCTTCCTGGCGGCAATGATGTGGCATTTTAACCAACTTACTAGCCAACCATACTCTGTTTGTAGCCCTATTTGAATTTTTCTTTGGACATGTATGATCATCATAAAATGTCTTTATCTACCAGCAACAGTCCTTATAATCTCTTGAAGCATACACAATCCATGCACACTCTTCTACTTGGTAAACTGCCCTACACCTGATATTATCATTCTTAACGAACTTAATCCCCCTTCCCTCCTGAATGGTAAACTCTCTCATAGCCTCCCTGAATTCTTGTTTTGTATTGAACTTCATGCCCACTTGAAGTTGCAGCTCACCAAACCTCTGGCTCTCTTGGAATATGAGAAATTCATCTGAATCCCCATCGGATTCCATCTCATCCTCAGAGTTAGGAGGAGTTTTCATCTCCTCCGAGTGCCACGAATTGGCTCCATCAGATTCTGCACCAGGGTCGAGAGCTTCATACCAAATTCCTTCACCTGGATTTCCTACAAAACCTAGGTCCACCTCTACATCTGATAAATCCTCAACTATTGCATCATCATCTTACATTATATTATCTTTTCCTATCTTCTCCTTCCCTTTAGCCATGCCTGCCTTCTTTTGAACCTTTTTGACCTCTTTCCTAATTGGTTTCGAAACTCTTGCAACCAATTCTTCATCATTGCTAGAGCTAGCCTCTTGCACTGGGACATAAGACGTATCCTCTGAGCTGCCATCACTACTTTCTGATTTATTGACAGTTAAATCCACATGAAGAGGTCCCTTGTCTTTGTTGGTGCTCTTCCCCTTTGCCTGAGATCTTGTTATTCTTTTAGGTGGGTTAAATTTGGGTTTGGGTTTGGAAGTGAAGTTAGACTTGGACTTTGATTGAGTTTTGTTGGGCTTCAGAAGGTTCTGGGCTTTGGAGTTGGCTTCTAATTATGTTTCACAATGGGAGCTGGGTTGGATTTTCTACTGGATTTTGGGTTGGGTATATAATTGGGTTTGGGATTTCCAGGTTCATCCATGGGGTTTGGCTTTTCATTGGTGGGATTTGTAGTGAGGGGGTCAGCAGCAGGATGGTTTGGAATGAGAGTTGCAGTAGAAGGAATTGTGTTTGCAGTTGAGAGGTTTTGAATTGGGTTTGTAGTCGATTTGTCAACTGGGGTTTGATTTGAGGTATCCACATGTGTTTCCTTGTTACTCTGTAAGTCACCATGTGAAACCTCTTCTACTTCATAATCAAGTAACATCACAGCCCTTTTCCCCTTCATCAGTTCAGGTGTGGAAACTCCATGTTAAAAATACACATCAACTACTCCATCATTCTTCTCTGTATGGAAGCACATCTCCCTTAGTTCATCATCACTTGTCAGAGCTCTCAGTCCCACCTCCAAGCTCCTTCCGGGAACCAGCCACCAGCACTCAACTACCTTGTCATACCCCAGCTCCTTGAAATAGTTTCTCACGAAAAAAACATCTAGGGTGTCCTCATCTAAATCTCCTAAACAACTTCTATTGTCAGGTGAGTAAACCAATTTTCCATCATCATTCTTCTTAAAGGTCCCACCATGGTGGAACATGATATCCAGTAATTTTTCCATCTACAGTGAAAAATAAGTATAACAATTTATCTAATGTATGCTACTGATAATATAATCAACAAACCACAGTACAACATAATCCAATATTGTTTAAAAACAGATACTTCATCACATTGCCGTTGTAGAAACACCCTCATTCCCTGTGTGAAAATAGAGCATTCACAAAATCCAAACCCACACCACCCAGTACCCTAAACCCTACCTAATACTATAGCATTCAATAATTTTTCATCAACTAACACAAAATTTCCAACTCAAACTCACAAAAATGGATACCTTAACTCTATAAAAGATAAATAAAAAATATTTTATTCACTGCATGCCTACCTCTGTGTCACGGAGTTCACGAGGAAGCTTTGCTCCTTCCTTCCCCGATTTTGAATGACCGACGAGCACGTTTCGACCCTCTCCAATTTGTGTCACCACAAAAAACCTTGAAGGACTAGTAGAACCTAGGGTATGGAGCTTTCAGTTCAAACGTGGTGAAGAAGATGAAGTGACGAAGTCTTTGAATATGGGGGTTATAAGTTTTGGTAACTCCTTCGTGAATGAAGCGGCGTCATTTTTATTTTTTAGCGCCAAATACTAATATGACGCCGTTCTCCATAGTCTAGCATGGCAAAAAAATTGTCACATCATTACCGCCGGGAAGGAGATTCGACGAAAAAGGGAGAAGGGACTCACCAGGTGCATTTTTCCAAAGTTGAGGACATAAATAGTGCAATTGGGAAGTCAGGGACTAAATTGGTGCATTTTGTGAATCTCAGGGACTACTTTGGTGTTTAACTCCATTAAACTAGCATATGTTGTGATAAGGATGAATGATGTGAATGACTATTTTTTATGAAACTTAGTTTACCAAGGGTGATTGCATTTAATTATGTTTGAAAAGTAAAGCTTCTTTGTGCTTAAAAATAACAACGTAATATGAAGCATATGTAATACACAAAAAACAATAAAACACCCTTCTCTCTCTTTCTCTAATTATATTTCTTTATTTGTTACCTCTTCCTTATTTATTTATTTAGTTATTTTATAACACGTTATCAGCACGAAGCTTTAACGAAATTTTAGGAAGACTCCAGGTAACAAATTTTCAATATGTCGAAACTCTTTCATCTTGAATTTAATGCTCTTAATATATCTGGAAATAATTATTTATCGTGGATACTATATGCTAAAATCCATCTTGATTCAATGGATCTTGGAGATACCATTAAGGTTGAAAATAATGCATCCCAGAAGGATAAAGCCAAATCCATGATTTTTCTTCATCGTCATCTTGAAGTATGATTGAAAAATGAATATCCTACATTAAAAGATCCTGCAGATCTGTGGAAAGACCTTGAAAAAAGGTACAATCATTAAATCCTTCCTTAAGCCCGATATGTTAGAGAAAATTTTCTCGACCTTCCATGTCTCGAATGTGCTCCTGCAGCAGCAGTATCGAGAAAAAGAATTTAAAAATATTCTGAGTTAATTTTTTGCTTTCTTGTTGCTGAACGCAACAATGAGTTACTTTTGAGAAATCATGAAGCGCGCCCAGATGGCGCCACCCCATTTCCTGAAGCAAATGCGGCAAATTATAACCCCAGAAGAGGTAAATGGCAATATTTTGATAACAAGAAAAATTATGGAAGGAAAAAAAAATTATGTTCACAAGAAAAGATCTCACCAGAAGTGGGATAAAGAAAGAAACAATGGACAAAGTATATCAATTGAGGATAAATACTTCCGTTGTGGTGGAAAGGGCCATTGGTCACGTACCTGTCGTACCCCAAGGCACCTAGTTGATCTTTATCAAGCATCCTTGAAAAAGGATGACAAAGGAAAGAAAACAAATTTTGTTTTAAATGATGAAAATTCCACCACTCATTATGATGTATCTGATTTCTTTAAGGATTCTGAAAGAAATATTGGCTATTTGACAAATGATGGAATAGTTTGATATGTGTATGTGTTTGTTAAGTATTCATGTGAATAATTTTACTGTGTATGTACTTTTACTCATTTTATTATTATCATTTGATTTTGAAGAAAAATGGCAAGGACATATTCTGAAGATATTTGCCTTGCAGATAGTGCAAGTTCGCACACTGTTCTTAAAAGCACTATATATTTTACCCATCTTGTGCCAAAAGAAGAATATGTTAATATTATTATTGGCTCGGAAAATGTGAAAGAAGGCTCCGAAAGAGCTATAATTTTGTTTCCTGGAGGAACAAAATTTATAATAAATAATGCACTATTATCTACCAAGTCACTGAGGAACTTGTTGAGTTTTAAAGATATTCGCCAAAATGGATATCATGTTGAGACAATGAATAAGGAAAATCATGAGTATTTATGTATCACAACTCATGATTCAAATAAGAAAGTTATATTAGAGAAATTATCCTCACTTTCATCTGGGTTATATTATACCAAGATTAGTGCAATTGAATCACATGCCATTGTAAACCAGAAGTTTACTAGCCCAAATGAATTCATAACTTGGCACGACCGATTGGATCATCCGGGAACAACCATGATGAGGATAATTATTGAAAACTCTCATGACATTCACTAAAGAACCAGAAGATTCTTAAATCTAATGAATTTTGTTGTGCTGTATGTTCTCAAGGGAAGTTAATTTTAAGGCCATCACCAGTAAAGATTGGATTTGAGTCCCCTGAATTCCTAGAAAGGATTCAAGGTGATATATGTGGACCTATTCATCCACCATGTGGATCTTTTAGATATTTTATGGTCCTGATAGATGCATCTTCGAGATAGTCACATGTGTGCTTATTATCTTCTCGCAACCTGGCGTTTGCGAGATTACTGGCTCAAATTATTTGATTAAAAGCATATTTTTTAGAAAATCCAATCAAAACAATTCGTCTTGATAATGCTGGTGAATTTACTTCCCAAGCTTTTAATGCTTATTGTATGGCTAATGAAATAAGTGTTGAGCATCTAGTAGCTTATGTTCACACACAAAATGGGTTAGCAGAATCACTTAATAAATGACTCCAATTAATTGCTAGACCCTTACTTATGAGAACAAATCTCCCAACCTTGGTTTGGGGGCATGCTGTTTTACATGCCGCAGCACTTATTCGTTTGAGGCCAACGAGTTACCATAAGTTCTCTCCTATGCAATTAGCTTTTGGCCAGCAGCCAAATGTGTCCCATTTAAGGATATTTGGGTGTGCGATATATGTTCCCATTGCACCACTTAATCGCATCAAAATGGGACTGGTGCACGGAATTGTGATCATCAACAATGGCGCCAAAGACTTGGTGCTCTCAAACGTGAATCACACTTCGTCAAAACTCCGCACAACTAACCAGCAAGTGCACTGGGTCGTCCAAGTAATACCTTACGTGAGTAAGGGTCGATCCCACGGAGATTGTTGGTATGAAGCAAGTTATGATCATCTTGTAGATCTCAGTCAGGCAGATTCAAATTGGTTATGGAGTTTTGATAATTAAAAGATAAATAAAACATAAAGTAAAGATAGAGATACTTATGTAATTCATTGGTGGGAATTTCAGAAAAGTGTATGAAGATGCTTTGTTCCTCTTGAATCTCTGCTTTCCTACTACTTTCATCACATCCTTCATACTCCTTTCCATGGCAAGCTGTATATTGGGTTTCACTGGCGTCAATGGCTACCTCCCATCCTCTCAGTGAAAATGGTCCAACTACGGGTTACGTAGGGCTAATCATCTGTCGGTTCTCATTTGTGTTGGAATAAGATCCAGTGATCCTTTTGCGTCTGTCACACGCCAAGCACTCATGAGTTTGAAGCTCATCACAGTCATCCCATCCCAGATCCTACTCGGAATACCACAGACAAGGTTTAGACTTTTCGGATCTCAAGAATGCTGCCAATGGATTCCAGCTTATACCACGAAGACTCTGATGTCAAGGAGTTGAAAGCTCTATTGTCAGGAGAGACGATCAACACGCATGAGCCAGGAATCCAAGAGATACACGCTCAATCTAAGGTAGAACGGAAGTGGTTGTCAGGCACGCGTTCATAGGTGAGAATGATTATGAGTGTCACGGATCATCACATTCATCAGGTTGAAGTGCGAGTGAATATCTTAGAACAAGAATAAGCTTGAATTGAATAGAAAATAGTAGTAATTGCATTAAAACTCGAGGAACAGCAGAGCTCCACACCTTAATCTATGGTGTGTAGAAACTCCACCGTTGAAAATACATAAGTGATGATGGTCCAGGCATGGCCGAATGGCCAGCCCCCATAAAGGTCTAAGATCGCATAAAACTGATCAAAGATGATCCCAAGATGAAAATACAATAGTAAAAGGTCATATTTATAAACTAGCTACTAGGGTTTACAGAAATAAGTAAATGAAGTAGAAATCCACTTCTGGGCCCACTTGGTGTGTGCTTGGGCTGAGCATTGAAGCTTTACATGTGTAGAGGCTTCTCTTAGAGTTAAACACCAGCTTTTATGCCAGTTTGGGCGTTTAACTTTAGAATAGGGCAGAGAATGGGCGTTTGAACACTAGTTTGCATCGTCAAAACTCGAGCAAAGTATGAACTATTATATATTTCTGAAAATCCCTAGATGTCTACTTTCCAACGCAATTGAGAGCGCGCCATTTAGAGTTCTGTAGCTCCAGAAAATCTACTTCGAGTGCAAGGAGGTCAGAATCCAATAGCATCAGCAGTCATTTTTCAGCCTCTGAATCAGATTTGTGCTCAGGTCTCTCAATTTCAGCCAGAAAATACCTGAAATCGCAGAAAAACACACAAACTCATAGTAAAGTCCAGAAATGTGAATTTTGCATAAAAACTAATAAAAATATAATAAAAGATAATTAAAACATACTAAAAACTAACTAAAAATAATGCCAAAAAGCGTATAAATTATCCGCTCATCACAACTCCAAACTTAAATTGTTGCTTGTCCCCAAGCAACTAAAAATCAAATAGGATAAAAAGAAGAGAATATACTATAAATTCCAAGACATCAATGAAACTTAGCTCCAATTAGATGAGCGGGACTAGTAGCTTTTTGCTTCTGAACAGTTTTGGCATCTCACTTTTTCCTTTGAAGTTTAGAATGATTGGCATCCATAGGAACTCAGAATTCAGATAGTGTTATTGATTCTCTTAGTTCAGTATGTTGATTCTTGAACACATCTACTTTATGAGTCTTGGCCGTGGCTCTAAGCACTTTGTTTTCCAGTATTACCACCGGATACATAAATGCCACAGACACATGACTGGTTGAACTTTTTCAGATTGTGACTCAGCTTTGCTAAAGTTCCCAGTTAGAGGTGTCCAGAGCTCTTAAGCACACTCTTGCTTTGGATCACAACTTTAACCACTTAGTCTCAAGCCTTTCACTTGGACCTTCATGACACAAGCACATGGTTAGTAACAGCTTAATTTAGCCGCTTAGGCCTGTATTTTATTTTCTTGGGCCCTCCTATCCATTAATGCTCAAAGCCTTGGATCCTTTTTACCCTTGTCTTTTGGTTTAAAGGGTTATTTGCTTTTTGCTCTAGCCTTTTGGTTTAAAGAGCTATTGGCTTTTTCTACTTGCTTTTTCTTTTTCTTTTTTTTTCGCCAATTTTTTTTCGCAAGCTTCTTCTTTTTCACTGCTTTTTCTTGCTTCAAGAATCAATTTTATGATTTTTTAGATCATCAATAACATTTCTCCTTTTTCATTATTCTTTCAAGAGCCAACAATTTTAACATTCATAAACAACAAGATAAAAAATATGCACTGTTCAAGCATTCATTCAGAAAACAAAAAGTATTGTCACCACATCAAAATAATTAAACTAATTTCAAGGATAAATTTCAAAATTCACGTACTTCTTGTTCTTTTGTAATTAGAACATTTTTCATTTAAGAAAGGTGAAGGATTCATGGAATTATTCATAGCTTTAAGACATAGACACTAGACACTAATCATCATGTAGTAAAGACACAAACATAGATAGAACATCAAGCATAAAACCGAAAATAGAAAAATAAATAGACAAGGAGGTTAAGGAATGAGTCCACCTTAGTGAGGGTGGCGTCTTCCTCCTCTTGAAGAACCAATGGTGCTTTTGAGCTCCTCTATGTCTCTTCCTTGTCTTTGTTGCTCCTCCCTCATAGCTCTTTGATCTTCTCTAATCTCATGGAGAATGATGGAGTGCTCTTGGTGTTCCACCCTTAATTGGTCCATGTTGTAACTCAAGCTTTCCAAGAAAGTGTTGAGTTGCTCCCAATAGTTTTGTGGAGGAAATTGCATCCCTTGAGGTATCTCAAAGATTTCTTGATGAGGAACTTCCTCATGCTCTTGTTGAGTGCCATGAATGGGCTCTCTAGTTTGCTCCATCCTTTTCTTAGTGATGGGCTTGTCCTCTTCAATGAGGATGTCTCCCTCTATGACAATCCCAACTGAATAGCAAAGATGACATATGAGATGAGAAAAGGCTAATCTTGCCAAAGGTGACGGCTTGTCAGCCACCTTGTAGAGTTCTAGAGGTATGATTGATGCATGAGCATCTTGTCTATCTTTTTCTAGTGAATTTGCATCTAATTTGTTGAGTTTAATTAAGAATTAATTATATTTTAGCCACTATGGATGCTATTTTGAGTTTTGTGCAATTTTATTTATTTTAGGTAGCATTCGAATGGATTTGATGAAGTTTCTGCAGAGAAAAGAGAAGAAACCAAAGAGATTACCAGCGAAGACCGACACGAATGCGTGGCTCACGCGACCGCGCAGAATGGAGAAATTGCAATGACGCGATCGCATGCCTGACGCGAACGCGTGGACTGGAATCTGCACAAATGACGCAAACGCGTGGACGACGCGGACGCGTCACATGCGCGATCTGCAAAAATACAGAAAACGCTGGGGGCGATTTCCGGGCTGTTTTGACCCAGTTTCCAGCCTAGAAAACACAGATTAGAAGCTGCAGAATGGACAAATCATGTGGTCCCCACCCATCAGCTGAAGACTTGTTAATTAATTCGAATTTAAATTCAAAATCTTATTTTTAGGAAAAGATATTATTTTTAATTTTAGATAATTAGATTTTAAATTTTATGAGGATTAGTTATAAAAAGGGATCTGATGCCATCAGATTAGAGACGGTACATTCAGATCAGAAACAGTTTATCTAAATCCTAATTTTCTACTCTGAACCATGAGCAACTAATCCTCCATTGTTAAGGTTAGGAGCTCTCGCTATTTTTATGGATTGATTCATTTGATCTTTCTAATTTGATTCATGCTTTGATTTATATTTCAATAATTGTTTTCATTCTTTATTTTATGAATATTGGATGGAACGGAAGTATGACCCATGTTTTAATTGAGTTCTTGTAAAACTTGGAAAATCTCTTTATTTGAACAACAGTTTGAAAACATATTATACTGAATTTTTAATTGTTTGTATTTAACGGGATACGTGACATATAATCCCCTTATTTATGGATAATTAGAATTCTTTTGGCATATAAACTAGAAATTGATCATCACCTTCTAATTGGAATTAATTGACCAAGGAATTAGCAGTTAATGAATTTTAGAGGAGACTAGGAAGGTCTAAGGAATTAGGGTCTAGTCACATATAGTTTGCCATGAAATTAAATCTTACATGATTAAATTAGTTAGTAATAAAAATCAATCCGAAAAATAGACAACTCTGAAGCCTTAACTGTTTTCTTCCATATTTTTTTTCCAAATTATTTACTTGCCTTTCTTCAATATTCTTTATATTGTTTAATGTCTTTTTATATTGCATCCAAACACTCTTTTCTGCTTGTCTAACTAATCCTACCAAATGCTATTGTTGCTTAATCCATCAATCCTCGTGGGATCGACCCTTACTTACGTAATGTATTACTTGGTACGACCCGGTGTACTTGCCGGTTAGTAAGTGTGGTTTGTAAAATCCGCACCAAGTTTTTGGCGCCGTTGCCGGGGATTGACTGTGATTAACAACTATTAGTTGTTTGATTGTTTAGATTAGACATTTTAATTTTGATTTTATATAAAAATTTTTTATTATTTTTCAAAAAAAAAAAGAAAAAATAAAAAATTCCCTCGTTTCTTGTTTTGTTTTTCTTCGTTCATAACCCCTCCCCCGTTTCATTTTCTTTGTTTGTTTTTGTTTTATTTTTCATTTTTTTCTTCTTTTGTTTACGTCTTTTATTTTTCGTTTGTTTTTGTTTTAATTGTTTACGTTTCTTTCTTTTTCGTGAGTACCCCTCCCCTGTTTCGTTCTCTTTTTCTTTTCTTTTAATATTTAGTTTTTTTTAATAAATAATAAAAAAATTTTAGTTTTAATATTTTTTCTTAATTCTTAAATTAAGTTTGGTGTTATCCAGTTAATTTTATTTTAATCTTCCTATTTATTTTTTTCTTTTAAATTTTTGAATTATTTATTTATTTATTTATTTAGCATTTTTATTTTATTATTTTACACAGGTTACCTCACAGGGACTTCTCTGCACTCTGGCGTAGAGAGTCCCATTTTTTTCTTGTTTTCTGTTTGTGTATGCATAGAAATAGAGACAAAGAACATCTCTTAGACTTTGATCTTGAACCTGAAAGAACTTTCAGGCGACGTTTACAACAAGCAAGACTTTACAAGGCTGCAGAATCTACTATGGATCCTAATAATGCTGATAATGCCAATGTGGCAAATCCTGATGCGAATGAGCAACAAAGGATAGTACTTGTCTCTTATTCTGCCCCTACTGCAGATCTTTATGAAAAAAGCATTGTGGTGCCTCTTATATCTGCAAACAACTTTGAGTTAAAACCACAACTGGTTACTCTGGTACAACAAAACTGCCAGTATCATGGTCTTCCCCACGAAGACCCAAATCAATTCATTTCAAGTTTTCTACAGATTTGTGATGCTGTGAAGACAAACGGAGTGAACCCAGATGTGTACAAACTCATGCTCTTCCCGTTCGCTCTGAGGGATGGAGCAAAGCTATGGCTAGATTCCCAACCCAATGAGAGCTTGGATACTTGGAACAAGGTGGTTACTGAGTTTCTGACTAAATTTTTTCCACCAAAGAAGCTGACTAAGCTTAGGATGGAGGTTCAGACCTTCAGGCAGAAGGATGGTGAAACTCTGTATGAAGCATGGGAGAGATCCAAGCTACTGACTAGGCAATGCCCTCCAGACATGTTCTCCAAATGGACCCAACTGGATATCTTTTATGAAGGTCTGGGTGACATGTCCAAGATGTGTTTAGATAATTCTGCTGGAGGTTCATTGCACAAGAAGAAAACTCCAGAGGAGACTATTGAGCTTATTGAATTGGTTGCTAGCAACCAATATTTATACTCATCTAACAGGAATCCTGTGAACTCTGAGACCTCCCAGAAGAAGGGCATCATAGAAGTAGAAGCTCTTAATGCTCTTCTTGCTCAAAACAAGCTTATGTCTCAGCAAATGAGTCTACTTACTCAACAGCTGGGTGGCATGCAAGTCTCAGCTATCAACACCCAAAATCTACCTCAAGAGGTCTCGTATGACATGACAGGTAATTTTGTGCAAAATGATAATTATGATTATGCTCAACCCTCTTCTGAACAGGTCAATTACATGGGGAGTGATCCTAGAAATCCCAATAATACAATCCGGGGTGGAGAAGTCACCCAAATTTTGGGTGGAGAGACCAACCTCAGAGACCTCAGAATTTCAACAATAATTCTCAGGGTGACCTCCAACAGAACAATTACAATAACCGCCAATGTCAGTCATCTTAACAAGCAACTTCTCAGCCCCAACAGAACAATAATTTGGAATCAATATTGTCAAGTTTTATGCAGAAAACCAGAGCCTCCATTAGAAACCTGAAAGTGCAAATGGGCCAAATAAGCAAGCAATTGCCTGAAAGGTCTGCAAGCACATTCCCAGGTGATACAGTGGTGAATCCAAAAGAAGACTGCAAGGTTATACAGCTGAGAAGTGGTAAAGTAACTGATTCTGAGACCAAGGCCAATGAAGAATTAGTTGAAAAAGAAGCTCCAGAGGAGAAGAAGGAAGAAGTGGAGCACACACCTCCTAAGCGTGCAGACAACCCTTTCCCTGATTCTCTTGACACTTATCCTACCTTGCCAAAGGCTCCTGAATACAAGCCGAAAATGCCATATCCTCAGAGGCTTCAGAAGGCTTCCAAGGAAAAGTAGTTTTCTAAATTTTTAGATGTCTTCAAAAAGCTACATATCAAGATTCCTTTTGCAGAGGCTCTTGAGCAAATGCCTCTCTATGCTAAATTTATGAAAGAATTGTTGACTCACAAGAGGAATTGGAAGGAACAAGAGACAGTGGAGTTAACCAAGGAATGCAGTGCCATTATTCAACACAACCTTCCTGAGAAGATGCCAGATCCAGGGAGCTTTGCAATTCCTTGCACCATTGGAGCTGTCACCATTCAGAGAGCTTTATGTGACCTTGGAGCTAGCATCAATTTAATGCCACTTTCAGTGATGAAAAAGCTTCAAATTGAGGAGGTAAAACTCACTCGTATCTCACTTCAACTTGCTGATCTTTCTATTAAATTACCTGTGGGTGTTGTTGAGGATTTACTTGTTAAAGTAGGACCATTCATCTTCCCTGTTGATTTTGTTATATTAGATATGAAAGAGGAGGTAAATTCCTCTATTATACCTGGTAGACCCTTTTTAGCTACAAGTAGAGCTCTGATTGATGTGTAAAATGATGAATTGACCCTGAGGATCAATGAAGAACAGGTGGTCTTTCATGTTTTTGAAGCTCTCAAGCACCCAAATGATTCTGAAGGGTGTATGAGAATAGATGTTATTGAACCACTTATTCAAGAGATACTAAAAATTGAGGTGCTGGATGATATTCTGGATCCCACTTCTGAATATGAATTAGTTGAAGTTGATGATTCACCACTCCAAAAGGATATGGTTCACACGCCTAAAGCAAAGGAGGAAAACCCCAAGCTTGAGCTCAAATCCTTACCTCCTTCTCTGAAATATGTGTTCTTGGGTGAGAATGACTCAAATTCAGTGATTATTAGCTCTTTCCTGAAGCCTGAAGAGGAAGAGGCGCTTATTTCAGTGCTCAGAAGCCATAAAACAGCTCTTGGATGGACCATTGGTGACTTGAAGGGGATTAGTCCAACCAAGTGTATGCACAAAATCCTCCTTGAAGATGATGCTAAACCAGTTGTGCAACCACAAATGAGACTTAATCCAACCATGAAAGAGGTGGTCCAAAAAGAGGTAATAAAACTATGGGAAGCAGGAATTATTTACCCTATTTCTGACAGTCCTTGGGTAAGTCCTGTGCAGGTAGTTCCCAAGAAAGGAGGGATGACAGTGATCAAGAATGAAAAGAATGAGCTTATTCCTACAAGAACAGTCACATGCTGGAGAATGTGTATAGACTACAGAAGGCTCAACATTGCTACAAGGAAGGATCACTTTTCCCTGCCTTTCATTGATCAGATGCTTGAGAGGTTAGCTGGTCATGCATTTTACTATTTTCTAGATGGATATTCTGGATATAATCAAATTGCAATGGACCCTCAAGATCAGGAGAAGACAGCATTCACATGCCCCTTTGGAGTGTTTGCCTATAGGAGAATGTCATTTGGACTCTATAATGCTCCAGCAACTTTTCAAAGGTGTATGCTTTCAATTTTTTCTGATATGGTTGAAAAGTTTATTGAGGTATTTATGGATGGCTTTTCTGTTTTTGGTAATTCTTTTGACTCTTGCCTTAAGCATTTATCTCTTGTCTTGAAACGGTGTCAAGAATCAAACCTTGTTTTAAATTGGGAAAAATGTCATTTTATGGTTACAGAAGGTATTATTCTTGGACACCAGATTTCAAGTAAAGGAATTGAGGTTGACAGAGCAAAGGTGGAGGTAATTGAAAAATTACCACCACCAGCTAATGTTAAGGCAGTCAGGAGTTTTCTGGGTCATGCAGGATTTTATAGGAGATTTATAAAGGACTTTTCTAAAATTGCTAAACCATTGAGCAACCTGTTGGTGGTTGATGTTCCTTTTATCTTTAATTCTGATTGCCTGCATGCCTTTGAAACTCTGAAAGCTAACCTTATCTCTGCTCCCATTATAGCTCCTCTTGACTGGGATTTACCATTTGAATTAATGTGTGATGCCAGTGACTTTGCTATAGGAGCTGTTTTAGGACAGAGGCATGGTAAGCTTGTACATGTCATTTACTATGCCAATCGGGTATTAAATGATGCCCAAAAGAATTACACAACCACAGAAAAGAAATTATTAGCTATTGTGTATGCTGTTGATAAGTTTAGGTCCTATTTACTTGGTTCCAAGATTATTATTTATACTGATCATGCTGCTTTGAAGTACCTTCTAACCAAACAGGATTCCAAACCAAGATTAATCAGATGGGTGTTGCTCCTTCAGGAGTTTGATATTGAGATAAAAGACAGGAAAGGGTCAGAGAATCAAGTAGCTGACCATCTTTCCAGAATTGAGCCTGAAGCAGGAATACAACCACCCACAGCTGTGATTGAGACATTTCCGGACGAGTAATTGTTCCTCATTCAGCAGGCACCATGGTTTGCAGACATTGCAAATTATAAGGCCATGAATTCTATCCCAAGGGAATACAGTAGGCAACAAGTGAAGAAGCTATTGACTGATGCAAAGTACTACATTTGGGAGGAACCATACCTTTTTAAAAGGTGTTCAGATGGAATCATCCAGAGATGTGTCCCAGATGAAGAAAAACAACAAATTCTTTGGCACTGTCATGGTTCTGAGTATGGAGGCCACTTTGGTGGTGAAAGGATAGCTACAAAAGTCCTTCAGAGTGGGTTTTACTGGCCAACTCTCTTCAGGGACTCAAGAGCATTTGTGAAGCACTGTGGCAGATGTGAAAAAGCTGCAAATCTCCCTGCCAACCATGAAATGCCATAGCAGGGGATTCTTGAGGTTGAGTTGTTTGATGTGTGGGGTATTGATTTCATGGGACCTTTCCCACCCTCATATTCAAACAACTATATTTTAGTGGCTGTTGATTATGTGTCCAAGTGGGTGGAAGTTGTGGCTTTTCCCACCAATGATGCCAAAGTGGTAATGAGCTTTCTGCAGAGATATATCTTTAGCCGGTTTGGTGTCCCAAGGACACTCATTAGTGATGGTGGAAGCCACTTCTGTAACAGACAGCTGGACTCTCTTCTGCATAGATATGGAGTCCGTCATAAAGTGGCAACCCCTATCACCCTCAGACAAGTGGACAGGTTGAAGTTTCAAATAGGGAACTTAAGAGAATTCTAGAGAAGACCGTCAGTATTTCAAGAAAGGACTGGTCTAGGAAGCTTGATGATGCTCTCTGGGCATACCGGACAGCGTACAAGACTCCTATTGGCATGTCCCCTTATCAGTTGGTCTATGGCAAGGCCTGTCACTTGCCAGTTGAGCTGGAGCATAAAGCTTACTGGGCAATCAGGTATCTGAACCTTGATTCAGAAGCTGCAGGAATTAAGCGAATGATTCAGTTGAATGAGCTTGATGAATTCAGATACTCAGCCTATGAGAATGCCAAGCTCTATAAGGAGAGAAATAAGATATTGCATGACAAAAAGATGGCTATCAGAGTCTTTGAGCCAGGACAAAAAGTGCTTCTGTATAATTTAAGACTCAAATTCTTTCCTGAGAAGTTGAAATTTCGGTGGTCAGGACCATTCGTGGTTATGAGAGCTTCACCATACGGTCATGTGGAAATACAGGAACAGGATTCTGAAAGGAAATTCACAGTGAATGTCCAGAGGTTGAAGCACTATCTTGGAGGCGAGATTGATCGCCAGAGGTCCACTCATCTGCTAAATTAGCAGACCTGACCGTCAAGCTAGTGACGATAAAGAAGCGCTTGTCGGGAGGCAACCCGATAATTTCGTATCCTTAGTTAGTTTTCATAGTAGTAGTTTTCTTACTTGATTTTTATTGAGTTCTTACTAATTTTCTGATCATGCAGCTATTTTATCACAGGAACCGAATACAGATGGATGTGTGTGGAAAAATAAATTTGACAGAGAGTTGCGCAGGAGTGGCGCCAGAATGAAGCCTTTCACACAAACGATCCCACGCGTTCGCGTACCCCACGCGTTCGCGTACCCCACGCGTTCCCGTCGTTCGCGAATGCGTGACCTGCAGAATCGACGTAAAAGAATATTTGGGCAGAGAGTTATGCTGGCTTGGGGCAGGATGTGTGCTAAAAGCACAAATTTAGTCATGCGAACACGTGACCGACGCGTTCACGTCAATTTCACATATGGCCATCCACGCGTTCGCGTGCATGACGCGAACGCGTCGTATGAAATTATTGGCTCCCAAGCCATGCGAACAGAAAGTCGCGCGGGCGCGCGGCTTTCTTCGCGCGAATCGCACAAAAGACAGGGCACGCGGACAAATGCCTGACGCTAATGCGTCATTATGAAAAACGCGCGACCCACGCGACCGCGTGCTGCACGCGAACGCGTCGCTTGCGCCATACTAGTTCGCCGCCCAGTTTTCTTTCCCTCTCTCTCCCAATCCAAATTCTCTCTTATTCTTTTGTCCTTTTCTTTTTTCTTTCCTCATAATATTTATCTCTTTCTATTTTCAGTTCTTCTTTGCTTGAGGACAAGCAAACCTTTAAGTTTGGTGTTGAAGCTGCACTTATTGGTTTTCTGGCACAAAAGGGAGGTGAATCATCTTCACTGAGGAGCACAACCTGAAGAATAAAGCAACCGCTAGGATAACTAAGGTGGTTGAGTTCCTTTCATTTTTATTTCTCCTCTCTTTTTCTATATTATGTTCCGGTGTTTTGCTATTTTGCTTTGTTTGTTGCATGATCCTTTATTAGTTAGAATCCTAGGACTAGTTTAGTTTCTTTTTAATTGCTTTAATTCTGAAAAGATGTTTCATGTACCACTCACTGAACTTGAATCTAAAAAAAAAAGAAAAGAAGTGATGTATTGCATGAGAAATTGGGTTAATTTTAAGAATAGTCTTATTTACTTAAATGTGGTGGTATTAATTGTAATTCTGAATGCATGTTTAAATTTGAATCAAAGAATGTTGAGGTACAAGGAACAGGAATTTAGAGAACTATTATGACTTCTCTGAAATTTAAGGAAAATTTAATCCTTGAAGCAAAAGAAACAAAAAAAATAATAAATAAATAAAAGCAAGGTCCAAGGCTCTGAGCATCAATGATTAGGGAGGTCAGACATGATTAAAAGCTCAAAGAGTTATTTCCCTAGTCATATGCTTGTGGTGTGATTGTGTCAAGTAATCCTTGAGACAGAACACTTAGAGTCGAGACCAAGTGCGTTTAACAGAGTATGCCAAAGGCTTTGAGCACCACTGTCTGGGAGTAACTAAAAGAAAAATCAGAACTCAAAGAGAGTTCCCCAGTTAAGTGCTTATGGTGTTTCTGTATTAAGTAACTCTTGAGATAAAACATTTAAAGTCATGGCTAGGCTCAAGGTGCAAAGCACCAAAGAAAAATAAATTAAAGTAAATTTTGCTGTGTTTAAGGATTAAACTGAAATAGAAAAGATTAGAGAATTCATAATATTATCCGGATTCTAGTTCCGAATGACAATAACATTCTTGATTCAAACGAGAGTGAGATGCCAAACCTATACAGTTATAAACCCACTATAAGAAGAGGCATGAGCTTAATCAAACTCTCATTCTCATGCAAATTCACATCCTAAGCCTATATTAGTTTTGGTTGCTTGAGGACAAGCAACAGTTTAACTTTGGTGTTGTGATGCATGAGCATCTTGTCTATCTTTTCTTAGTGAATTTGCATCTAATTTGTTGAGTTTAATTAAGAATTAATTATATTTTAGCCACTATGGATGCTATTTTGAGTTTTGTGCAATTTTATTTATTTTAGGTAGCATTCGGATGGATTTGATGAAGTTTTTGTAGAGAAAAGAGAAGAAACCAAAGAGATGACCAGCGAAGACCGACGCGAACGCGTGGCTCACGCGACCGCGCGGAATGGAGAAATCACAATGACGCGATCGCATGCCTGACGCGAACGCGTGGACTGGAATCTGCACAAATGACGCAAACGCGTAGACGACGCAGACGCGTCACATACGCGATCTGCAAAAATACCGAAAATGCTGGGAGCGATTTCCGGGCTGTTTTGACCCAGTTTCCAGCTCAAAAAACACAGATTAGAAGCTGCAAAATAGACAAATCATGTGGTCCCCACCCATCAGCTAAAGACTTGTTAATTAATCTGAATTTAAATTCAAAATCTTATTTTTAGGAAAATATATTATTTTTAATTTTAGATAATTAGATTTTAAATTTATGAGGATTAGTTATAAAAAGGGATCTGATGCCATCAGATTAGAAACGGTACATTCAGATCAGAAACACTTTATCTAAATCCTAGTTTTCTACTCTGAACCATGAGCAACTAATCCTCCATTATTAAGGTTAGGAGCTCTGGCTATTTTTATGGATTGATTCATTTGATCTTTCTAATTTGATTCATGCTTTGATTTATATTTCAATAATTGTTTTCGTTCTTTATTTTATGAATATTGGGTGGAACGGAAGTATGACCCATGTTTTAATTAAGTTCTTGTAAAACTTGGAAAAGCTCTTTACTTGAACAACAGCTTGAAAACATATTATACTGAATTTTTAATTGTTTGTATTTAACGGGATACGTGACATATAATTCCCTTATTTATGGATAATTAGAATTCTTTTGGCATATAAACTAGAAATTGATCATCACCTTCTAATTGGAATTAATTGACCAAGGAATTGGCAGTTAATGAATTTTAGATGAGACTAGGAAGGTCTAAGGAATTAGGGTCTAGTCACATATAGTTTGCCATGAAATTAAATCTTACATGATTAAATTAGTTAGTAATAAAAATCAATCCGAAAAATAGACAACTTTGAAGCCTTACTGTTTTCTTCCATATTTTCTTTCCAATTTATTTACTTGCCTTTCTTCAATATTCTTTATATTGTTTAATGTTTTTTTATATTGCATCCAAACACTCTTTTCTACTTGCCTAACTAATCTTATCAAACACTATTGTTGCTTAATCCATCAATCTTCATGGGATCGACCCTTACTCACGTAAGGTATTACTTGGTACGACCCGGTGCACTTGTCGGTTAGTAAGTGTGGTTTGTAAAATCTGCACCAATGATCTCATGAACTTCTACTTCCTCTCCAATCATGATACTCTGAATCATGATGGCCCGATCCACAGTTACCTCAGATCGGTTGCTAGTGGGAATGATGGAGCGTTGGATGAACTCCAACCATCCTCTAGCCACAGGCTTAAGATCCGGTCTTCTTAATTGAACCGGGTTGCCTCTTGAGTCTCTTTTCCACTAAACTCCTCCTACACATATGTCCATGAGAACTTGGTCTAACCTTTGATCAAAGTTGACCCTTCTAGTGTAGGGGCGTACATTTTCTTCCATCATTGGCAAGTTGAACGCTAGCCTCACGTTTTTCGGACTAAAATCTAAGTATTTTCCCCGAACCATTGTAAGTCTTTTCTTTGGGTTTGGGTTCATACTTTGATCATGATTCCTTGTGATCCATGCATTTGCATAGAACTCTTGAACCATTAAGATTCTGACTTGTTGAATGGGGTTGGCAAGAACTTCCCAACCTCTTCTTCGGATCTCTTGTCGGATCTCCGGATATTCGCCCTTTTTGAGCTTGAAAGGGACCTCAGGGATCACCTTCTTCTTGGCCACAACTTCATAGAAGTGGTCATGATGGACCTTTGAGATGAATCTCTCCATCTTCCATGACTCAGAGGAGGAAGCTTTTGCTTTCCCTTTCCTCTTTCTAGAGGTTTCTCTGGCCTTAGGTACCATAAATGGTTATGGAAAAATAAAAAGCAATGCTTTTACCACACCAAACTTAAAATAATTGCTCGTCCTTGAGCAAAAGAAGAAAGAAAAGGGTAGAAGAAGAAGAAAATAGAGGAGATGGATGGTGTATAGGGTTCGGCCAAGGGGAGGGGAAGGTGTTTATAATGTGTGAAAAAGAAGGAGTGAAGAAGGGTTTTTATAGGGATAGTGGTCGAGTGGGTTGGGTGGGTTTGGGAAGGAAATGGTTTTGAATTTTGAAGGTGGGTGGGGTTTTTGGGGAAGAGATATGGAAGTGATTGGTAAAGGGTATTTGAGGAAGAGATATGGAGGTGATTGGTGAAGGGTATTTGGGGAAGAGTGTTGTAGAAAGGTGTGAAGAGGAAAGAGAGTGAGTTGAGGTTGGTGGGGATCCTGTGGGGTCCACAGATCCTGAGGGGTCAAGAAATTCCCATCCCTGCTCCAATTGAGCGTTCAAAACGCCTTAGAGTGCAATTCTGGCGTTTAAACGCCAGTCTGCTACCCTGTTCTGGCGTTTAAACGCTAGCTTTTATTCCTGTTCTGGCATCTAAATGCCAGTCTGCTGCCCTGTTTTGGCGTTTAAACCCCCATAAAGGTGCCAGATTGGGCGTTTAAACGCCCATTTTGCTACCCTTACTTGCGTTTAAACGCCAGTAAGTCTTTCCTCTATGGTGTGTTGTTTTCGCTTTTTGCTTTATTTTTGTAAGTGTTTTTGTGACTTCACATGATCATCAACCTAAAAGAAAACATAAAATAACATAGATAAAATAAAATTAGATAAAATAAAATAAAATTGGGTTGCCTCCCAATAAGTGCTTCTTTAATGTCAATAGCTTGACAGTGAGTTCTCATGGAGCCTCACAGAAAATCAGAGCATGGTTGAGATCTCTCAACACCAAACTTAGAGTTTGAATGTGGGGGCTCAATTTGACTCTGTACTGAGAGAAACTGTTCATGCTTACTCTCCATGTGTACAGAAGGAGAACCTTGAGTCTTAACTACAAGGTAGTTATCATTCAAATGAAGGATCATTCTCCTCTGTCAACATCAATCACAGCTCTTGCTGTGGCTAGGAAGGGTCTTCCAAGGATGATGGATTCATCCTCATCCCTCCTAGTGTCTAAGATTATGAAATCAGCAGGGATGTAAAGGCTTTCAACCTTTATCAACACGTCCTCTACTAGTCCATAAGGCTTTTTCATAGATTTATCTACCATCTCTAATGAGAATTTTGCAGCCTGTACCTCAAAGATTCCCAGTTTCTCCATTACAGAGAGTGGCATTAAGTTTATCCCTGACCCCAAATCACACAGAGCTTTCGCAAAAGACATGGTACCTATGGTACAGGGTATTAAGAATTTACCAGGATCTTGTCTCTTTTGAGGTAAAGTTTGCTGAACCAATGTATTTAGTTCATTGGTGAGCAAGGGAGGTTCATCCTCCCACGTCTCATTACCAAATAATTTGGCATTCAACTTCATGATTGCTCCTAAATATTGGGCAACTTGCCCTTCAGCAATGTCTTCATCTTCTTCAGAAGATGAATAATCTTTAGAGCTCATGAATGGTAAAAGGAAGTCCAATGGAATCTCTATGGTTTCTGTATGAGCCTCGGATTCCTTTGGTTCCTCATTAGGGTACTCCTTATTGGTTAATGGACGTCCCCTGAGGCCTTCCTCATTGGGATTCACACCCTCCTCCTCCTCAGAGGTTTCGGCCATTTTGATTACATCAATGGCCTTGCACTCTCCTTTGGGATTCTCTTCTGTATTGCTTGGGAGAGTACTAGGAGGAGTTTCAATAACCCTTTTACTCAGCTGACCCACCTGTGCCTCCAAATTTCTAATGGAGGATCTTGTGTCATTCATGAAACTGAGAGTGGCCTTTAATAGATCAGAGACTATGTTTGCTAAGCTAGAGGGGTTCTGCTCAGAGTTCTCTGTCTGTTGCTGAGATGATGATGGAAAAGGTTTGCCATTGCTAAACCCATTTCTTCTACCATTTTTATTATTGAAGCCTTACTTCTGTTGATCTTTCCATGAAAAATTTGGATGATTTCTCCATGAAGGATTATAGGTGTTGCCAAAGGCTTCACCCATGTAATTCACCTCTGCCATTGCGGGGTTCTCAGGATCATAAGCTTCTTCTTCAGAAGATGCTTCTTTAGTACTATTGGATGCATTTTGCAATCCATTCAGACTCTGAGAGATCATATTGACCTGTTGAGTCAATATTTTGTTCTGAGCCAGTATGGCATTCAGAGCATCAATTTCAAGAACTTCTTTCTTCTGAGGTGTCCCATTACTCACAGGGTTCCTCTCAGAGGTGTACATAAACTGATTATGTGCAACCATTTCAATGAGTTCCTGAGCTTCTACAGGCGTTTTCTTTAGGTGAATGGATCCACCTGCAGAATGGTCCAGTGACATCTTAGATAGTTCAGACAGACCATCATAGAATATATCCAGGATGGTCCATTTTGAAAGCATGTCAGAAGAACACTTTTTGGTCAATTGCTTGTATATTTCCCAAGCTTCATAGAGGGATTCTCCATCTTTTTGTTTGAAGGTCTAAACATCCACTCTAAGCTTGCTCAACTTTTGAGGAGGAAAGAACTTGGCCAAGAAAGCCGTGACCAGCTTATCCCAAGAGTTTAGGATATCTTTTGGTTGAGAATCCAACCATGTTCTAGCTCTATCTCTTATAGAAAAAGGGAAGAGCATAAGTCTGTAGACTTCAGGATCAACTCCATTAGTCTTAACAGTATCACAGATCTGCAAGAACTCAATTAAGAACAAAAAAGGATCTTCTGATGGAAGTCCATAAAACTTGTAGTTCTGTTGCATTAGAGAAACCAATTGAGGCTTTAACTCAAAATTGTTTGCTTCAATAGCAGGGATTGAGATGCTTCTTCCATGGAAGTTGGAATTAGGTGCAGTAAAGTCACCAAGCACATTCCTTAAATTGTTGTTAGGTTCGGCCATAATTGTTTCTTTTGCTGCTTCCTTTTTGAAAATTTCAGTGAGGTCCTCTTCAGAATGTTGTGCTTTAGCTGCTCTTAGCTTCCTCTTTAGAGTCCTTTCAGGTTCAGGATCAGTTTCAACAAGTATTCCTTTATCCTTGTTCCTGCTCATATGAAAGAGAAGAAAACAAAGAAAATATGGAATCCTCTATGTTACAATATAGTGATTCCTTAAGGTGTCACAGGAAAATAAGAATAGAAGGATGAGGTGGGTAAGGAAGAATTCGAACACACAAAGAAAGATTGAGTTCGAGTTGACAATGGAGGAGGAATGTTAGTGTTTAAATAGAAAATGATATGAGTGGGATGATTTTCTAAAATTAAATTAAAATTCAAAACAATTAGATAATTAAAAAGAGTTTTGAAAAAAGGTTAATGGTTTTCGAAAATTAAAAGTAAAAAGGTGGTTAGATGGTTTTGAAAAAGATAAGAGTTTAGAAAAAGATTTTTGAAATTAGAATTTTAAAAAGATATGATTTGAAAAAGATATGAAGGCAGAAGCTATGATTGAAAAACAGAATTAAAAAGATTTGATTTTTAAAATTAATGACTTGCTTAACAAGAAACTTACAAGATATGATTCTAAACTTCAAATATTGAATCTTTCTTAACAAGAAAGTAACAAACTTGAAAATTTTTTTCTGAATTAAGATTTTTGAAAATAGTGAAAGAAAAATTAACAAGATTTGATTTTTGAAAAAGATATGATTGAAAAGATATGATTTGAAAAAGATAAGATTTGAAAAAGATATGATTTTGAAAAACTATGAAGATTTGAAAAAAAAATTGATTTGAAAACAAAATTCCCCTCCTAGTGTCATCCTGGCGTTAAATGCCCAGGAGATGCATGTTTTGGGCGTTTAACGCCCAATTGCTGCATGTTTTGGGCTTTTAAACGCCCAACCAGGTACCTTGACTGGCGTTTAAACGCCAGTTTTCCTTCTTCACTGGGCGTTTTGAACGCCCTGCTTTTTCTCTATAATTCCTGTGCTTTATGTTCTTGGATCTTCATTTTGTTGTTTTATTTATTTAAAAAGATATATTTTTTATTTTGAAAAATAACAAAATGAGTCAAATCATAAAAATCTTGGATCAAAGTACAAGATATATGCAAGAACATTATGAATGTCAAGATGAACACCAATAACAATCATAAAGATTATGATGAACATCAAGAATTTAGTTTTCAATAAAAGAAAACATACAAGACACCAAACTTGGAAATTTTTCATGTTTGGGCACTATAAATGCAAGAATGCATATGAAAAACATCATGCAATGCAAAACAAGAAATCATGAGGATCAAATAAGGAAATTCATCAAGAACAACTTGAAGATCATCAAGAACACAATGCATGTTTTTCCGAAAATTGCAAGACAATTAAAATCATGCAATTGACACCAAACTTAAAATTTGGCACTAGATTCAAATAATAAACATAAAATATTTTTGGATTTTTATGATTTTATTAATTTTTTTTGTATTTTTCGAAAATTATATGAAAGAAAAGAAAATAAATAAGTTCAAAATTTTTAATAAGGATTCCAGAAATCATGCAATGTTAGTCTAAAGCTCCGGTCCAGGAATTAGACATGGCTTACTAGCCAGCCAAGCTTTCAGTGAAAGTTTTGGTCCAAAAAACTAGACATGGCCAATGGCTAGCCAATCTTCAGCAGAGCATTACATACAACAGCTAAATTGATAGAAACTAACACGCTCTTGTGATGATAGGTTGAAGCCTCGGTCCAAAAGATTTAGACATGGCTTTACAGCCAGCCAGACTTCAACATATCATCATGAAACTCTAGAATTCATTCTTAAAAATTCTGAAGAACATAGAATTTAGTTTTTTTATTTGAATTTTTTTTTGAAAATAAAAAGCTTTAAAAAAATAAAATTACCTAATCTGAGCAATAAGATGAACCGTTAGTTGTCCAAACTCGAACAATCCTCGGCAACAGCGCCAAAAACTTGGTGCACGGAATTGTGATCATCAACAATGGCGCCAAATACTTGGTGCTCTCAAACGTGAATCACACTTCGTCACAACTCCGCACAACTAACCAGCAAGTGCACTGGGTCGTCCAAGTAATACCTTACGTGAGTAAGGGTCGATCCCACAGAGATTTTTGGTATGAAGCAAGCTATGGTCATCTTGTAGATCTCAGTCAGGCAGATTCAAATTGGTTATGGAGTTTTGATAATTAAAAGATAAATAAAACATAAAGTAAAGATAGAGATACTTATGTAATTCATTGGTGAGAATTTCAGATAAGTGTATGGAGATGCTTTGTTCCTCTTGAATCTCTGCTTTCCTACTGCCTTCATCCCATCCTTCATACTCCTTTCCATGGCAAGCTGTATGTTGGGTTTCACCGGCGTCAATGGCTACCTCCCGTCCTCTCAGTGAAAATGGTCCAACTACGGGTTACGTAGGACTAATCATCTGTCAGTTCTCATTTGTGTTGGAATAAGATCCAGTGTTCCTTTTGCGTCTGTCACACGCCCAACACTCATGAGTTTGAAGCTCGTCACAGTCATCCCATCCCAGATCCTACTCGGAATACTACAGACAAGGTTTAGACTTTCTGGATCTCAAGAATGCTACCAATGGATTCTAGCTTATACCACGAAGACTCTGATCTCAAGAAGTTGAAAACTCTATTGTCAGGAGAGACAATCAACACGCATGAGCCAAGAATCCAAGAGATACACGCTCAATCTAAGGTAGAACGGAAGTAGTTGTCAGGCACGCGTTCATAGGTGAGAATGATGATGAGTGTCACGGATCATCACATTCATCAGGTTGAAGTGCGAGTGAATATCTTAGAACAAGAATAAGCTTGAATTGAATAGAAAATAGTAGTAATTGCATTAAAACTCGAGGAACAGCAGAACTCCACACCTTAATCTATGGTGTGTAGAAACTCCACCGTTGAAAATACATAAGTGATGATGGTCCAGGCATGGCCGAATGGCCAGCCCCCATAAAGGTCTAAGATCGCATAAAACTGATCAAAGATGATCCCAAGATGAAAATACAATAGTAAAAGGTCCTATTTATAATGAAACTAGCTACTAGGGTTTACAGAAATAAGTAAATGAAGTAGAAATCCACTTCTGGGCCCACTTGGTGTGTGCTTGGGCTGAGCATTGAAGCTTTACACATGTAGAGGCTTCTCTTGGAGTTAAACGCTAGCTTTTATGCCAGTTTGGGCGTTTAACTTTAGAATAGGGCAGAGAATGGGCGTTTGAACACTAGTTTGCATCGTCAAAACTTGAGCAAAGTATGAACTATTATATATTTCTGAAAATCCCTAGATGTCTACTTTCCAACACAATTGAGAGCACGCCATTTAGAGTTCTGTAGCTCCAGAAAATCCACTTTGAGTGCAGGGAGGTAGAATCCAACAACATCAGCTGTCCTTTTTCAGCCTCTGAATCAGATTTGTGCTCAGATCCCTCAATTTCAGTCAGAAAATACCTGAAATTGCAGAAAAATACACAAACTCATAGTAAAGTTCAAAAATGTGAATTTTGCATAAAAACTAATAAAAATATAATAAAAGCTAATTAAAATATACTAAAAACTAACTAATAACAATGCCAAAAAGCGTATAAATTATCTGCTCATCAGGGACCCCAAAGGAAATTGAGGATATATGTTGGATATGATTCTCCCTCTATAGTGAGGTATCTTGAGATACAAACTGGAGATGTATTTAAAGCCCAGTTTGCGGATTGTCATTTTGATGAATCAAAATTTCCAACATTAGGAGGAGAGAATAAGCTTCCTGAAAAGGAACTTAATTGGAGTGCATCATCGTTGATGCATTTAAATCCTCGATCAGGGCAATGTGAACTAGAAGTTCAAAAGATTATACATTTGCAAAGAATAGCAAATGAATTGCCTGATGCATTTTCCGATACAAAGAGGATAACCAAGTCGTATATACCAGCGAAAAATCCCTCAATTCGAATTGATGTCCCAGTAGGACAAGTAGCCACTGAAGCAAATTCACACCAGAAGCATGGCAGGCATGTCGGTTCCAAAAACAAAAATCCTCGAAAAAGAAAAGAGGTAAATATGATTCCTATTGAAAAAGACATAGTAAAGATAACTGCAGTTGTCCAAAATTCTAATATAGTTTTAACGCCAGAAGACGTTCAGGTACCTGAAAATTGTGAAAATGACGAGATCTCAATAAATTATGTCTTTACAGGAGAGAAATGGGACCGAAATAAGACAATTGTCAATGAAATATTTGCATATAATGTGGCATTAAATATCATGCATGAAAGTAAGGATCTTGAGCCAAGATCAGTCGAAGAATGTCGACAAACGAATGATTGGCCAAAATGGAAAAAAGCCATGAAGGCTGAGTTAGACTCACTTGCAAAACGTGAAGTCTTTGGACCTGTAGTCCGTACACCAGAAGATGTAAAATCTGTTGGATACCGATGGGTATTTGTTATAAATGAGAAAAATGAAGTTGTGCGCTACAAAGCCCGCCTTGTGGCACAAGGTTTTTCACAAAGGCCCGATATAGATTATGAAGAAACGTATTCCCCTGCAGTGGATGCGATAATATTGCGTTATTTGGTCAGTTTATCTGCATATCATAAACTGCATATGCATTTAATGGATGTGGTAACAACCTATTTCTACGGCTCATTAAATCCTGATATCTATATGAAAGTCCCTGAAGGATTAAAGATATTTAAACCATCCAATGAATATTCGCAGGGATTATACTCAGTCAAATTGAAAATATCTTTATATGGTCTGAAGCAATCTGGACGAATGTGGTATAATCGTCTTATTGAGTATCTGGGCAAAAATGGATTCAAGAATGATGATATCTGTCCATGTGTTTTCATAAAGAAATCTGCATCTGGGTTCATTATAATTGCTGTGTACGTTGATGATTTAAATATCATTGGAACTTCTGAAGAGATTCCAACAATTATAAAAACTCTAAAAGAAGAGTTTGAGATGAAAGATCTTGGAAAGACTAAATTTTGTCTCGGTCTGCAGATCGAGCATATAAAAAATGGGATCTTTGTTCATCAAACAACATACACAGAGAAGATCTTGAAGAGATTTTATATGGATAAGTCACATCCATTAAGTACTCTAATGATTGTAAGATCTTTAGATGTGGAAAAAGATCAATTCTGTCCTAAGGAAGAAAATGAAGATATCCTTGGTCCTGAAGTACCATATCTTAGTGCCATTGGAGCGCTAATGTATCTTGCTAATAATACGCGACCTGACATATCATTCGCGATAAATTTACTTGCAAGGTATAGTTCCTCTCCAACCAGAAGACATTGGAGTGGAATCAAGCAAATCTTTTGATACCTTCATGGAACGGTTGTATGAGATTGTTTTATCCCTATGGATCTAAGTCACAACTAGTTGGCTATGCAGATGTTGGATACTTGTCTGATCCACACAAAGGGAGATCTCAAACAAGATACCTGTTCATATATGGTGGTACAGCTATGAAGGTTGTGGTAGGCTTAGAGAAGGGGGGTTGAATCTATGCCTTCCTTTGATTTGCTGTTTTCACCCTTTTTAAGCAAAGTTACAAATCTGATTCTGTTTGAACTCAGCAGCGGAAATTTATGAGACAAATTATTTTTGTCTCATGAATATCAGAAAATAGAACATGACAGAGAAGAAAAAGCTAACACCAGCATATATTCTGGTTCGGTTGCTTTGTGCTATGCAACCTACATCCAGTCTCCTCCACAACTATGGAAGAATTTCACTATAGTTAACAGTATTACATACACCAATTTCACACTCAAGTTCTAACCTAACTTGACATTGGCTATGCTAACACTCAACTATTCACTCTTAGTGCTATCCCAACTAAGAAAGGGGTACCAAACAGGTACAAGATACAAGACACTTAATCAACCTATAGAAATCTGAAAATAACTCTAGGCTTTTCTCTAAAGTGTATCTCTCAACCTTTTTCAACTCTTGGCTTTTTCTCAAGCTTTCTCACAATGCCTTTTCTCTCAAGAAATTACAGAAAGATAAGCTTAGAAAAATACATCACAATCAGTAAAACATGAAGGAGATTGACTTCATCAACAGCCTCTGTGCTATGCAAAAAACCAGATTAGCAAGCCTCTGATTTAGTTCTTCATACTGGCGGAATGCACCTTTGATTAGGTTACACTGTCCAGTTAGTTGAACTTCTTCAAAGAGCTCTTCTCAGAACAAAACTTTCAAACTCTGGTTTTCTCTCCTTCTTTTCTGAATGAACAGAAAAACTTCTTTTAACTCCTTGCATGTTGCTGGGTCCTTCTTCCAAGGTCAACATCTTGAGCCTTGAGCTTCACCAACCACAGATTCACTTTTTCTCCTTAATCCTCAGAGTAGAAACTTTCCCTCTGACTTCCTCATCTTGACCGAAAGCCACAAAGCAGTAACCATAGAAATCTTCTCATGGTCAACTTGATCTTAGCCATAGAATAGCTACTTGGTCCCCAAGTATCACTTGTGACCGTAGATGTAAAACAGAATAGGGCAGAGAACCACTTTTTCTTGAATACCATTTTCGGATATAGCAGAGAGTTGAGAAGAGGAGAAGAAGATTTGATGCAAGCAAAATGAGATGGATTACCTTTGACCTAAGCTTGATTTGGTTTGGATTTTCTGATTAGATTTCTGTGTGTCAAGCTTTAACCTTTCTCTCTTTTGCTTCTTTGGTGTTTAGTTTGGTGAAGAAGCTCTTTCTCTTTTTTACTTTTCTGAATGTTTGATTTGACTTGATTTGAGAGAAGTGTACGTTGCTGTGGTGAGAGCAAGTGAGAGGGAATGAAAGCTTCTATCTTGTATGAGAAGCTTTGTGGGATGGATACGGGCTTGGATCCGGTTTTCATTAAGCCACCCGTTTGGCCCATTGGATCCTTTGGCTTTGATTCTCTTGGCTGTGCTTGATTACTTATCCATCAGCCTTGCTATATCATTTTCATACTATTTGGGCTGCTTGAGATTTTGTTGGCCTGCAATATGAAATAAATAATTAGCAACATATACTTATTAACACTTAACACTAATTATTTATTTTGCCCAAAAATAATGTTTGTCATCACTAATTAATTTAGTTAATTTCTTAACTCAACAATCTCCCCTTTGATGACAAACATGATTTAAGCAATAATCAAAAAGAAGTGAATTTGAGTAAGGTTTAGAAAACTCCCTTTGATATTTTTCATTTGCTTTTATATTGCTCCCCCTTTTTTTTCAGTATTAGCTCCCCCTGGATTTATGCTTTCCTCTTTGTCCCTGTTTCACATTATGCTTAAAGAAAGCACAATAAAGGGCTATGTACAATATATCTTGTATAGGGAGTATCAACTTAGCAATCAGCCCAATCATCACGCTAATACCATCAAACAGATTCAGCATGTGAGAGCAAGTATTAATGCAGCAAAAATTCAACATGCAAACCTATCTTATCCTATTGCTTCCTATTTCTAAACATGCAAACCTATCTTATCCTATTGCTTCCTATTTGCTATTACTCCCCCTTTTGTCATCAAGGGTGGATAATAAAATAGAAGAACAAAAAATCTTGGATCCTGCAGAAAAGGAGTTAGAGCACGGATCAAAGTACTAACTAAACTGTCAAAAATGCAGCAATATTAAAAGTTATTACAGTCATCCAAAAAGAAACAGTTCAACTAGTTGTAAAAAAAATTAAATAGAGTTCATGAGATAAAAAGGTAGTTTTCATCCCAAAAAGAGAGCAGCAGCAGCAGTTTTCATGAGACAAATCTTAGGCATCAGAACCATCCCCCTCCGAAGCAGCTTCCTCTTCAACATCGGTGGCAAAGTCTTCATCATTATTAATGTTATCAATGAAGGTCATAAGCACAGCCACCCTATCCATTGATTTCTTCAGAAAGTTCTCATGCTTGCTAGCTAGTTTCCTTTGCTCCTTGCTCATGGCAATAAAGTGATTTGATTGGGAGACAAACTCTTGAGCAACATCCTTAACCACATTTAGCAGAGCCGATTTCTTTTTGGTGGAGATGGACGTTCCCTCCGTGGAAGGAGCAGGAGAATCCTCAGGGACAAAATCATCATCTTCATCATCTAAGACAACTCTTTCAGATCTAGTGGGTCCTTTGTTCTGTTTCACTGAACCACCTCCCTTTAGATATGAATGTCTATTTTCATATTTCTCATTTGTCAAGTCAACACCAAAATACTTAAAAATACAAGTTAGAAACATGCCATAAGGAAGAGCTTTGTCCTTTTCACTTCTAACAGAATCAAACATGTATCTAACCATCAAATATGCAAATGAAATTTCAGTTTTGGTGAGAATGGCATATAAAACAAGAGTGTCAGTGTATGAAACCCTTTGATATGAACCACTTTGAGGAAGTATAATGTGGTTGACCATTCGGTGCAACTGAGCACGTTCATATCCTAGGGCTTTGTGTGTGGGTGTAATGCCATCTATTAAGGAAACATGTTCACAAATACTAGCCAGGGCATCATTGTAAGAAACACCAATTCCTTCATCCCACTTAACTGACGTGTATGCACAAGGCCCAACATCAGTATACTTCAAAGCTTCACTGATGGTCTCATTGTTTAAAATGATATCTCGGCCCTTGACATACGAATGAGCGGTGCCTTCATAATAGGTCATGTTTGCATAAAACTCTTTGACCAACAATGGATAAACAGGTTTTTTGATGTCAAAAAGGTGATTCCAGTCCAGAAAAATTAAGTTGTCAACAAAAGGAAAACCTTTTCTTTTCAAAGATGGCAGATCAGCGAGAAATGAAGAGCATAGGGTACGATACTGGATGACTCCCTCATAAAAATCATTATTCAATGGCAGATTTGAATCTATAGGGATTATAGTTTGAATGAGCGGTCATAAAATGGGCTTTGTGATCAAATGGTCCAATTTCTAGTT
Organism: Arachis duranensis; assembly: GCF_000817695.3. Taxonomy (NCBI): domain Eukaryota; kingdom Viridiplantae; phylum Streptophyta; class Magnoliopsida; order Fabales; family Fabaceae; genus Arachis; species Arachis duranensis. The sequence goes on from NC_029772.3 coordinate 10,114,906, forward strand.
CTTTAACATTTTTGAGAGGGACTTGAGTGTTACCTCTCTGTGAACGCACAGGAACTGACCTTGCCATGGGTTGTTGTGGCTCACGAACAGGTTCCTCCGTCGCCTGACGCTTCCCTTTGGATGAGGATGGCTTCCTCCGTCGCCTGACGCTTCCCTTTGGATGAGGATGGCTTTGAAGAGCCGGGTTTTGAAGAGGTAGGTTTGGAAGGCGTCGCCTTTGGTGGTGGAGTTGGTTTGGCCGAGGCAGGGAACCTTGGAGTGTTCTTGGTTCGAGCCATGGGGTCACAGCGAGGAGGAAAGGTAGGAGGAGAAGGAGAAGGGGTAAAGGTCCGGTCTTGAGAGCGAGTGGAAGGCTTTGTGGGTTGCTTGTAAATCTTCTCACGAGGAGCCCTTTTAGCAAAGGTTTTCTTCCTCATTTGGTTAGTTTCAATCTTTTGAGGGAAGACAGGCAGTAAAGTGAGTGGGAAGAAACCGAAGAGTGTGTGGAGAAGTTATGGAGGGAAGAGAGGGAGTGTTGGTAACCGTACCCAAAAGCAAATTTCCAAAACCATGCAACTGCATCACCATTTGAAAAGACTTGAAAAGACATGACCTCATAAAAGAAAGATTTGATTTGGTTTGAAAATTAATTTTAAATTTTCAAAGTCTTTGAGAAACAAATCAAATTGAAAATCCCTTTTGGACAAAAAATGAACGCACAGGCCACTAAAATTTTAACAAACAATTTGTAACATTCATGTTTGGGCCTTGAAGTGATTTGGATTTAATGAACCACATTTGGACCACTCTTGATCTGAATATTTGAGTTGGCCCAGATTGAGTTTCGCTTGAAACAAGCCCAGATCACGCTGACTTGAAGAAAATTTTCATAGCCTGCCCAGAATTGTCTCATACCTGTTCATGAGACAAAAAGCTCCAGCAAATACATCAGTACTTTTCAAATAAGGAATCATAACTCAAAATTCCTAGACAAGTCCTAAGCATGCAGAATCTATCCTCAGCTAATGGTTTTGTAAAAATATCTGCTAATTGCTCCTGTGATTTGACAAATTGAATGCAAATATCCCCCTTTTGGACATGTTCTCTTATTGAGTGAAATTTCACTTCAATATGCTTAGTTCTAGAGTGCAAGACTGGATTTTTAGAAATATTGATGGCACTCATATTATCACACATTAAGGGAATATTTTCAGCATTTAACTTGTAATCAGCAAGTCTTAGGATACCAAAGACCAAAATTGGATGTGCCATGAATATATCTAATGATCCTTTTAACCGCAGAAAGATGTGACTCTTTAGGTTTGGATTGGAACCTAGAACACAATTCAACACTTTGCACAATATCGGGTCTAGAGGAAGTTAGATACATAAGAGAACCAATCATCCCTCTATACCTAGTCTCATCAACATCTTTCTCAGTTTCTCCCTTATCTAATTTAGAATTAGGATGCATGGGAGTTCCCATGGGTTTGGCATTTTCCATACCAAATTTCTTAACTAATTCCTTGGCATACTTTTCTTGATGAATGAAAATACCATTTTCATTTTGTTTAATTTGCAGCCCAAGGAAAAAATTAAGTTCACCCATCATACTCATGTCAAATTCGCTTGTCATGAGCTTTCCAAATTCAGTACAAAGGGATTCATTTGCTGATCCAAAAATAATGTCATCAACATATATTTGGACTAAAATAAAAGAATCATTAGAGTTCTTGATAAATAGAGTTGTATCAATGGTGCCTCTTTGAAAACCATTTTTTAAAAGAAAAGAGCTAAGTCTCTCATACCAAGCTCTAGGAGCTTGTCTTAAACCATAAAGAGCTTTAGACAATTTAAAAACATGATTAGAATGCTCTTTATTTTCAAAACCTGGGGGCTGCTCCACATATACCTCTCTATCTATCACACCATTCAAAAATGCACATTTCACATCCATTTGGTATAATTTAAAACCACAAAATGCAGCATAGGCTAAGTGAAGTCTTATGGCTTCTATTCGGGCAACAGGGGCAAAGGATTCATCAAAGTCTATTCCTTCTTATTGGTCATATCCTTGTGCCACTAGTCTTGCCTTGTTTCTTGCAATGCTACCATCTTCTCCCAACTTATTCCGAAATATCCACTTGGTGCCAGTCACTTTCTTTCCACTTAGCCTTGGAACCAAAGTCCATACTTGGTTCTTTTCAAACTCAAGGAGCTCATCCTCCATAGCTTTAACCCAAGAGGGGTCATTTAGTGCTTCCTTGACGTTTTGAGGCTCTATTTGTGAAAGAAGGGCAATGTTTGAACCTTCATTTGCCTTTCTAGTGGAAGACCTAGTTTGCACTCCATGAGAGACGTCCCCAATGACAAATTCCTCAGGATAATTCTT
>NC_029772.3:10118134-10161118 GCF_000817695.3 Arachis duranensis
CTTGCATGGCCCAATCTTTTGTGCCATAACCACTTTTCAGATTCTTTAGAGTGAAGACAAGCTACATTTTGATCCTTTAGTTCATCAAGAGTAAGTCCATACATATTATTGAAACGCTTGGCAACAAACATCACTTCATTTGTTTTTTCATTTACAACACAGCATTCAAGTCTTTTGAAAACAACTAAAAATCCTAAATCACACAGCTGGCTAATACTCAAAAGATTGTGCTTTAAACCACAAACTAAGAGCACGTCATCAATGAAAGTAGATTGCTCATTACCTACTTTTCCAACAGCAATGATTTTACCTTTGCCATCATCTCCAAAGGTCACAAAACCTCCGTCATACTTATTTAGTTTGATGAAGTAGGTTGACCTTCCAGTCATGTGCCTTGAACATCCACTATCCATGTACCACATGTCCTTTTTGTTCTTGGATGCTAGGCAAATCTCATCAAGATTGTTGTTTCCAGCCATGAAATAGTCTTTGTCATCTCCTTCAGATCCTTCTTCTTCATTTGAGTCATTCTCAAGATCTTCCGAAGCTGCAATGAGTACTCTCTTCCTTTCCTTCTTTCCTTTGTCTTCCTTTTTGAGCTTTGGACAGTTTGATTTGAAGTGTCCAGCCTTCTTGCAATGATGACACGTCACCTTGCTCAAGTCTATTTTGTGCTCCTTTGAACTTGAACCTTTGTATTTTCCCTTGCTCTTCATCATTCTTCTAAATCTCCTAGCAGAAAACAAAAGCTCGTCATCTGAAATACCATCACTAGACTCACTCTCTTTTGGTTCTATTTGTGACTTGAGGGCTATTCCCTTTTTCTTTGAGTCTGTGTTTGTGTGTGTGGCTTCATAGGCAAAGAGTTTTCCTCTCAGCTCATCATAGGTTATGGGACTTATGTTGTTACTCTCGGTTAGGACAGTGGCAGTGTTTTCCCACTCTTTTGTGAGGCTTCTAAGGAGTTTTCTCACCAAGGTTTGTTCTGCATAGTTTGTACCCATAGCATCAAGGTTGTTAATTATTATTGAGAATCTCTCAAACACTTCATCAATGCTTTCTCCATCCTTCATGCTAAACATCTCGTACTCTTTTCGCAGCATATCAATCCTAGTTTCTTTTACTTGTTTGGTGCCTTCGTGTGTAACCTGGAGTTTTTCCCAGATTTCTTTGGCTGTCTTGCATCTAGACACCTTCCGGTACTCTTTAAAGCTGATAGCACAGTGAAGAAGGTTGATTGCTTTAGCGTTCAGCTCTATCTTCTTCTTATCATCTTCATTCCATTCAGCTTCTTCTTTTGGAGTCACCACTCCATCAACACTTATTTTTGTTGGGATCTTTGGACCGCTCACAACGATCTTCCATTAGTTGTAGTCAATGGATTGGATGAAGATCCTTATCCTTTCTTTCCAGTAGGAATAGTTCTTCCCGTTGAAGAAAGGTGGCCGGTTGTTTGACTGGCCTTCAGTGAGGGTGTAAGCAACTGTGGTTGTGCCCAATTTGTTCGCCATTGGATCTTTGCTCCAAGCGGTTAAGCTTGATTCTTGAGACCTTAGCTCCTGATACCAATTGAAGGTTGTGGTAGGCTTAGAGAAGGGGGGTTGAATCTATGCCTTCCTTTGATTTGCTGTTTTCACCCTTTTTAAGCAAAGTTACAAATCTGATTCTGTTTGAACTCAGCAGCGGAAATTTATGAGACATATTATTTTTGTCTCATGAATATCAGAAAACAGAACATGACAGAGAAGAAAAAGCTAACACCAGCATATATCCTGGTTCGGTTGCTTTGTGCTATGCAACCTACATCCAGTCTCCTCCACAACTATGGAAGAATTTTACTATAGTTAACAGAATTACATACACCAATTTCACACTCAAGTTCTAACCTAACTTGACATTGGCTATGCTAACACCTAACTATTTTCTCTTAGTGCTAACCCAACTAAGAAAGGGATACCAAACAAGTACAAGATACAAGACACTTAACCAACCTAAAGAAATCTGAAAATAACTCTAGGCTTTTCTCTAAAGTGTATCTCTCAGCCTTTTTCAACTCTTGGCTTTTTCTCAAGCTTTCTCACAATGCCTTTTCTCTCAAGAAATTACAGAAAGATAAGCTTAGAAAAATACATCACAATCAGTAAAACATGAAGGAGATTGACTTCATCAACAGCCTCTAAGCTATGTGAAAAACCAGCTTTGCAAATCTCTGAATTTGTTCTTCAGTGTTGGCAGAATGCTTCTTTGACAGAGAGCATTGTCCAAGTAGAGGAACTTCACCGGGAATCCTTCACAGAACTCAACTTCTCAAACTCTGGTTTTCTCTCCTTGGTCCTGAATGAACAGAAAAACTTCCTTTTAGCTCCTTGCATGTTGCTGGGTCCTTCTTCCAAGGTCAACATCTTGAGCCTTGAGCTTCACCAACCACAGATTCACTTTTTCTCCTTAATCCTCAGAGTAGAAACTTTCCCTCTGACTTCCTCATCTTGACCGAAAGCCACAAAGCAGTAACCATAGAAATCTTCTCATGGTCAACTTGATCTTAGCCATAGAATAGCTACTTGGTCCCCAAGTATCACTTGTGACCGTAGATGTGAAACAGAATAGGGCAGAGAACCACTTTTTCTTGAATACCATTTTCGGATATAGCAGAGAGTTGAGAAGTGGAGAAGAAGATTTGATGTAAGCAAAATGAGATGGATTACCTTTGACCTAAGCTTGATTTGGTTTGGATTTTCTGATTAGATTTCTGTGTGTCAAGCTTTAACCTTTCTCTCTTTTGCTTCTTTGGTGTTTAGTTTGGTGAAGAAGCTCTTTCTCTTTCTTACTTTTCTGAATGTTTGATTTGACTTGATTTGAGAGAAGTGTACGTTGCTGTGGTGAGAGCAAGTGAGAGGGAATGAAAGCTTCTATCTTGTATGAGAAGCTTTGTGGGATGGATACGGGCTTGGATCCGGTTTTCATTAAGCCACCCGTTTGGCCCATTGGATCCTTTGGCTTTGATTCTCTTGGCTGTGCTTGATTACTTATCCATCAGCCTTGCTATATCATTTTCATACTATTTGGGCTGCTTGAGATTTTGTTGGCCTGCAATATGAAATAAATAATTAGCAACATATACTTATTAACACTTAACACTAATTATTTATTTTGCCCAAAAATAATGTTTGTCATCACTAATTAATTTAGTTAATTTCTTAACTCAACAAGCTATATCATGGAGGTCCACGAAACAGACGATAGCAGCAACCTCCTCTAATCATGCTAAAATACTAGCAATTCATGAAGCTAGTCGCGAGTGTTTTTGGCTGAGGAGCCTGATTCAATATATTCTGTTATCATGTGGACTGACTGATCATAAGATAGCTCCAACTGTCCTGTTTGAAGATAATACAGCATGCATTGCTCAACTTAAGGGTGGATATATCAAAGGTGATAGAACAAAGCATATTTCTCCTAAATTCTTCTTCACTCATGATCTTCAAAATCAAGGGACAATTGATATCCAACAGATCCGCTCAAGTGACAATCTGGCAGATTTATTCACAAAGTCACTCCCAAAATCCGCTTTTGAAAAATTGGTACATCAGATTGGGATGCGCCGATTTCGAGATATTAAATGATATCGACAAGAGGGGGAGACTGTGCTCTTTTTTCCTTGGTCATGTTTTTTCCCATTGGGTTTTTCTTGACAAGGTTTTTAATGAGGAAGTCCTCATCACTAAAAGATATTGTACTCTTTTTCCTTCACTAAGGTTTTTTCCTACTGGTTTTTCTTTAGTAAGGTTTTAACGAGACAATAATCCTAAATGGTCATCCAATGGGGAGTGTTGTGATAAGGATGAATGATGTGGATGACCATTTTCCATGAGACTTAGTTTACCAAGGGTGATTGCATTTAATTATGTTTGAAAGGTAAAGCTTCTTTAATTTGTGCTTATAAATAGCAACGTAATATGAAGCATATGTGATACACAAAAAAACAATAAAACACCCTTCTCTCTCTTTCTCTAATTATATTTCTTTATTTGTTACTTCTTCCTTATTTATTTTATAACATCTTATTTTAAATATTTGTGAAATAGAGTTTTGTAACATTTTATTTAGAATTTTGTTCATTAATTTTGAAAATCTAATTAAATTATTGAGTGGATCCAATTTCTTACCATGCATGACCTAAATATTTTGTAGAACATTAAACCTATGTACAATTATTAGTATATAAATCAAACAGTTCGACTAAATCCGTTGTAATTTAGAGGGAGAAAAAATTAGGGGGAAGTATGGTTTTGGTCCCTAAAATTTTCAGCTAGAATCGAAACCGTCCCTCATCTAATTTTCGATTTAAAATTGTCATTAACATTTTTTTCGTATTAAAATCGTCATTTTTAATAAAATTTTTAATTTTATTCCTAAACTACCCCTACTTTAATAAAACCACCAAACCAAGCCCACCACCACAGCGCCACCAGCAACCCTAATCGCCAGCGAGCCACCACGACACCACCTTTCCCTCTCTCCCCTTTCTTCTTCCTCTTCTCTCATCTCTTCTTTGTCCCCTTGCCCCACTCTCCTCTCCTCTGCCACCGAACAGCCGCCGCGCCCTCACAGTGACGGCGTTGCCACCCAACCTTCACCACTGCGCCCTTACCAGCGTCCCAACCCGTCACCACCCCCTGTCCGAACCCTAACCCAGCCAACCACCCCCGCGACCCTCTACCCTCTTCTCCACCTCGCGTCTCCTCTCAACGTCGAACCACCATCGCGAACCAACCTCCCCATGGCTGAACCACTGACCTGTAGCCTCCACCATCGACGAGCCATGGCGACCCAACCCGCGGCCCCCTCCCCTTCGTGCAAAGCCCTTTCCCCTTCCCCTTGCTCCATCGCTTCTCCCATTGTCTTCGAAGGTTAGAATAGGGCAAAACCCCTGTTTCCATTTCACTGCGTACTGACCGCTGCCACGTTGCCAGCGCCACCACCAGGCCAGCTGAGTTGCTCTGCCCGTTCCTCAACCCAACATTCCCTTCTCCTTCCCTGCTCCAATTTTTTGCTTCCCATATCTCAATTTTTTTCTCTTCTGTTTATTCTGTTGGTGTTGGTGTTGGTGTTGGGGGAGAGGGAGGAGGGGAAGTGGAAGAAGCCAGAGAAGAAGAGGAAGAAAATGAAGAGGAGCATGATGGAGATGGTGATGGTGATGTTGATGGGTTTGGGTGGCACCAGCAGCATGGTGTTAATGTGGTTACATCTCTGCGTCGTCTCTGCCGTCGGGAAGTAGAACGCGAAGCGCCAGTGGGTCTCCCTTCAGCTTCTGTATCTGCTTCCGATTCTGCTTCTGCATCTGATTCTTCCTCGGCTTCTTCTTCTTCTGCTTCGGCTTCTTCTTTTGCATCTGTTTCTGATTTTGCTGTTGAATTTTACTGTTAAATTTGCTATTTTTGCTGTTGAATTTTGGTTGTGGTTTTGGTGGTGGTGGTGGTGGTGGTGTTGGTGTTAGTGGTGATGGTGGTGGTTCTGGTGGTGGTGTTGGTGCTGGTGTTGGTGCTGGTGATGGTGGTGGAAGAGGAGGTAATTGTGTTGGAATGAGAGGGTATTTTTGTCCAAAAAAATAAAAAGGACGATTTTAATATGAAAAAAAACGTTAATGAAGATTTTAAATCGAAAATTAGATGAGAGACGATTTCGATTTTCGCTGAAAACTTTAGAGACCAAAACCATACTTACCCAAAAAATTACTAGTTGGACTGTAGACAAGTTATTTTTGTAATTAAATTCAATTAATTTTTTTGTCTCTTTTTCTTTTCTTTTTTTTTATTTAACATTTTTAATTATTAATCCTTACATTATTGAACCAACTTGATTAAATTTAATTATTAAAATAAAAGGGATATTTACGGAATTATGAATAACAATTTGATAATTTGTCATTTTTGTCGAACGAAACTTATCTTATAGGGTATAACTTTAGTTTCAAATTTTTATGGTCAATTTTGTCAGCGTCTGAATCTTTCATGATAAAAAATGTATATTTATTCTTAAGTTTAAATTAATTAAATGTTATATAATAAATAAACTAGCATATTTTTAGAATTTAAATTAAAATTCAATTTTTGGCTTTTTAAATTACAGGTTTGAAATTTTGTTACTTTATTTTTTAAGCTCAAATTCCAGTTGGACCCTCTTCAATATTGCTATTAGGGCTGGCAATGCTGGGAGCAGTAATTTATTCCACTTTTTTTTTCTCATCTAACAGGATGTTCACTAGATTGGACCAAATAAGTTCTAAGTTTTGATATCATAGAATGGACCTAATTTATCCAAATAAGGCAAATTCTGACTATTTTTGACATTTCTTTTGATGACCAAACATTTTCATTCTTATAAAATGTCGGATTTGTAATATTCTGCTAATCACTCTCCCAATTCAAACTTTTTCCATACTCGAACTCAAAAGCACCTGGAAGGGAATGAACTTGCCTACCAATATTGGTACAGCCTCTTCAAATTCAGAATGCAATTCAGCAAAGCAAGTAATGACCAATAATAAGAATCAAAAAGGAAAAGAAAAAAAAAACTAACGAAGCAATCAATATAATTAGGTAACAACTCATGTGCAGTTATTTTTATGTAAAGTTGATAGTTGAAAAACATTAGATATAATAATTTAGTCAAATATGTCAAATTATTTAACGATTTTTAACTATCAATTTTACATAAACATAACTGTATCTGAGTTTCTACCATATAATTAACACGTCTCCAATATGGCACTCATAGTTCTGCATTTTCTGACTATTTACACAATGAACTTCATCTATGGAAGGTTCATTACAGATCAATGTGTAGCAACTAGCCCTTTATTGCAAGCTAAAACAAGAAAAACCTCCATTCTTTGGAGCTTGAAACACTTTTTCTTTTTACCAACTATTAGCAACAGAAGCAGTGTAAGGCACTTAGAGATGGCAAGCTTCAGGCCTCTTCATCTTCCTCGTCCTCAATTCCGACCCACCTTGTAAATGCGAAAAGGAACTCCTTGAAGTTCACCATTCCATTTTGATCCCAATCCATTTCTTCTGCAGCATTTTTGTAGATAATATAAATGTTAATAAAAGAAAAAAAAAGATACAAAGATAACTATTTTTAGTTACTAATGCATAGAAATTACTGATATGAAGTTATGAGTTTGATCATTGAAATGAATATATGTATATCCAAATATGTATTTCACTGGCCCTCTAAAGGGAAGTTCTTAGATTTTATGAATGTCCAAAGAGTTTAATTTTGATGCACTGTCAGTGTAAAGCATTTTACACAGTCGTGCAATCACATCCGTTCTTTTAGATGCCTATTCAAGCGGTCAATGTGAAAGATGTGGCATTATGTAATTGGATGCACGTGTAAAACTACTTTACACTAACAGTACATCAAATTAAATTCATGTCGAAATATGTATAAACCCTTATGCTAGATGCAGTTATAAAGAAAAATATAAGGAAATAAAGTTGAACTCTTGCTAACAAGAATGGGGACAGATAACTGACCAAATCTTTTCATTGCTATTCTTCCAGAAGAACGCTCCCCGCCTTCATTTATCGCCTCAATCATCTCGTTTTTGCTGACATAACCATCCTTGTTCTTGTCCAAAAACACGAACGCATCCACCAAAGTCTCGAATGTGGACTCCAGATTCGGCAACCCAATTCGTGATTTCTAAGGAAGTCATGGAAATTTCTCTTTTGAAAAGATAGCAAGAAAGGGAAATTCATGGATTATAAGAATGGCATACACAAAATCTGTTCATATTATTTTCACCATATGACAAAATTTCTCAAAGCTACTATCACATGTTAATGTCAATGCATGAATGGTTCATTAAGTCCAAACATTGCTGAAGAATCTACTATCATTTTTTTGGACTTGAATGTGCAATAATAAATCTAAACAACTTAAACATCAATAAGAGGTTAGAGCACATAAGATTCAAGGAGTAAACATTACTAGTCTACCTTCCACTTTTGAAAGTTTTATGCTGATAAAAGCAAAAACTAAATCTTATTCCAAATTCAAAACTTATAAGAATATCATATAGCCTATGGTAAAGAAATTAAAATAGCGCGAGAATTGCGCACAAGGATACAGTGTGAAGGGCTGCTGGATCGTCTGCGAGAAGGTAGACAAGGCAAAGAAGTACAATGAACTCATTGAACTCCATTCCCATATCCTCATTGATGTCACATGCTTCAAAGAGATCATTCAACTCCTCCTCAGTAAAAGAAATTTCCAGTTTACTGAAACTTTTTTTCAACTCTTCTCGGTCTATTACGCCATTCGAATCCTCATCTATGAGCAAAGCAAAAAACACACACCTATTAGCAGTTATAAGTTTATTTACAAATAAATATGAATATGTCAATTGTTGTTAGCATGCAGAAACCATACAAATTTTACTCCAATCAGAAAAATAAAAAACTAGCTTAGAGTTTCAGAATAGGTTAGATCCAATAGATATTCGAACAAATATCGAAAATTCCTAATGTATGACTAGCTACAACAAGTAAACCAACATCGAGTCGGTCTAATAGTGTAAGACCTCATTAGGTCAATTCCTTGTGGTCTCAAGTTCAATCCCGGGAAAGTAAATAAAAAAAAGTGTTGAAAGGGCAATCAAGAACCCCGAGCCGGATTAGTTGATCCGGATGCCGGGTAGAAAACTTAACAAAAAAAAATGTACAACAATAGAATTCTGAGAAGACAGTGACCATAAATTTAGCAAGAGCATAAATTTGAAATAGAAACATACCAAACTGCTCAAATATGGCTTTGCATTTTCTAAAGCTTTGATCAATTTTTGGGAATTTCAAGATTATAGTGTTGAACGATTTCACCGAACATCCTTTAGATTCCCTCTTTTGCAATGCTTCAACCATTTTAGCCTCAATTTTGGTTTCCGGAATCCAACCAACAGAATCAGCCCTTCCAACTGCACCTCCCATTGAAAATTCAATAAACCCAAGTAGGATTCAGAATCCTCTGCTATCTTCCAAGCAACTGTTTAAAAAATTTAGAAAAAAGAAAATCAAATATTCATTTTGCCATCACACAAAGATATGAAATTCACCCAAATCAAAATCATTAATTTTCACTTAATATGTCACTAACTGCATGTCTCATCTAAATACATTTCATCATTGTTTTGTTCATCTCATAATTAATTGCACACAACTTCAAGTGCCAAGCCCTTTGCCCTAAGCATTTCCATTTTCAGCAAAATTTAGTAGATTCTTCCAAGAATGGATAAAAAATGCACTATGGAAACTTACCTAAAGATTATGATGGTGAACAGATATAATTAACCTACATCACAGACAATAACTATACATGCAAGTAAAGATCAATTCAACTTCCAATCTCATAACCTAAATGTAAAGAAGAAGAACATGGAGGAGGGCATTGTACAGAAGAACCAATACAACTATTCAAAGGAACATAAATCTAATTAACTAATTAATTAAACAAGATTAAGAAAGTTAGTTAACGTAACAAAATGGATACAGAAAACAAAATCTTTGAAATTGAAGAGAATACAAACATTATGCAACGTGCATACCTTATGATAAGGAGCAAGAGTTTTCTCCCAAGCTCCTTAAAGTCAAACCTGTGAACCTGAAAATTGTAATGATGATAAACAACAACAACAACAACAAAATAAATGGAATTGCAAAGAAGGTGGTGGTGTTGTTGAAACAAGATGTTAATCCAAGGTTGGATTTGGATTTAGATATTAGTTAAAAAAATAAAAAAAAGCAGTGTGTAATGAGAGAGGGTTCCTTGTTTCAATGTTGTCAAGTGTGTGATGCTATGTTTATGCTGCTCCCACCACGTACTGTTGGATCTAACCGCATCTATTGCTACATTTTTCAATTATTTTATTCATCAAATTAAGCCACTTACATTTTCTTAGATCATGTACTATATTATATATTTTTTTTGTTACCCGCGATATCCGTCAGCCCGGATCTGAGCGGGTTTGTCGCTGGCTAATTGGTTGTTGTATGTACAAAGCGAGAATTGAACACCGACACTTGTTTAAAGAGACTAATGAGCTAACCATTGGAACAACCCAACTTGGTTATGAACTATATTATGTAATAATATCCTATGGATTGATTGATTGATTGAGTAAGTAATGTTTAGGGAAAGTTTTGGTTTCTTTTATCTTTTATCAATCATATTTAAACCCTTTTATTAAGAATTTGAATATTCAAAAAATTGTACTCTCTATTTTTTAAAACTATTTTTTTTCTTTATTCTTAAAGTTCAATTTCTAAAATTTAAACAAAATTTTTTATTTACAATCATTTTAGAAAAAGTTTTATTTTTTGTTTTTGTTTTTGTAATAAGTGAAGTATGTGAGTTGAATGGAAGACTTCATGCTCATTAAAATATACAATAGTCTAGTCAGAGTATTTCATTTACAAACTATATGTTGTAATGTGATGTTACTTATCTCATGCATCTAGTTTGCAGTGAGAAAGAGATAATTTTAAATGTTTTTCGGTTACTATATAAATGAGATCTGAACAGCCAAAAGTTGGTATTTATATAAGTAAATTTATCATCTCAAATGTGCTTCCATTTAATCAACTTCTAATATTATTTCGGTATATTCATAAATCTGATAATTTCCTAAAAGTTTCACTAAGGTAGACATTTTCATGTTTCTATCGACTTATAAATGAAATGTCTACAAGGCAGGACCCGACTAATTTTTGTTTTCTCATAGTATTTCAGCTCAACAGGTCAAAGACTAATTCATCGCAAATTAGAGTTCTATTTAAGGGTTTGCCACTAACCAATTAGCTGCTACATGCAAAGTTCGAAATTCGAACCCCCATCATTTGCTCGAACAGACTAGTGAACTAACTACTAAACCAATCCAAGTTGGTTAAGAGGTAAGGCCCAACTAAATTGGATTCGATAGACTTTGATATCATATTAGAAATTGAATGTGTCTAACTTACCTAAAAAGTTAGCTCAAGAAGTATATAATGTATCATACTTATAAACCTTCTAATCTTAACCTTGGATCTCAAACTTTTTCCATACTTGGCACTTGGAAGGGAATGAACTTGCCTACCAATAATAGGAATAATAAAGCAAAACAGAAAAACTACTGAAGAAGGCTGTCTAATCAACATAGTAGCAGTTACAAGGTAAAATATTTTAACACATCTTCAACATAGCACTCACAGTTATACACACTTTTCTGACTATTTACAAATGAACTTCATCTATGAAAGGTTTATTGCAGATCAAAGTGTAGCAACCAGCCCTTTATTGCAAGCTAAAACAAGAAAAGCCTCCATTTTTTTAATTTTCAGGTTTCTTTGGAGCCTGAAACATTTTGTTTTTTTTTATTACCAGCTACTAACAACAGAAGCAGTATAAGGCACTTATTGATGACAAGCTTCAGGCCTCAGGCCTCTTCATCTTCCTTGTCGTCGATTCCGACCCACCTAGTAAACGCGAAAAGGAACTCCTTGAAGCTCACCATTCCATTTTTATCCCAATCCATTTCTTCTGCAGCATTTTTGTGGAGAATATAAATGTTAATAAAAAGAGAATATCTTATGATCTAGCTTGATGACTAAATGTAACATAAGTTTTGTGTTAGTTTCTTATAACCATAATTGCCAATTATTGCATGGTGCCAATGCCAACATGATTATGTCTGTGTTTAAAGTAGAAAATGCCTGCTTCAGTGTATATGACATGCTTATTCAAACATACAGGAATGGGGACAGATAGCTAACCAAATCTTTTGATTGCTATTCTTTCAGAAGAACGCTCCCGGCTTTCATTTACTGCCTCAATCATCTCGCTTTTGCTGACATAACCATCCTTGTTCTTGTCCAAAAACACAAATGCATCGACCAAAGTCTCGAACGTGGCCTCTAGATCCGGCAACCCAATTTGTGATTTCTAAGGAAGTCATGGAAATTTCTCTTTTGAAAAGATAGCAAGAAAGGGAAATCCAGGGATTATAAGTACGGCAAACGCAAAATCTGTTCATATTATTTTCGCTATATGACAAAATTTCTCAAAGCTACTATCACATATTAATGTCAATGCATGAATAGTTCATTAAGTCCAAACATCTCTGAAGAATCTACAATCATTTTTTTGGACTTGAATTTACAATAATAAATCTAAACAACTTAAATATTAATAAGAGGTTAGAGAACATGATTCAAGGAGCAAGCATTACTAGTCTACCTTCCAAATTTGGAACTTCTATGGTGATCAAAATAAAAAACCACCCTTAATCTTAGCCAAATGGCCGAAAAGGGTATTCCAAATACGAAACTTTTACAAATGCGTATATAGCTTATGGTAAAGAAATTAAGATAGTTCAAGAATCGCGCAAGGATACAATGTGAAGGGCTGCTGGATCGTCCGTGAGAAGGTAGACAAGGCAAAGGAGTACAATGAACTCAGAGAACTTCATTCCCATATGTTCATTGACGTCACATGCTTCAAAGAGATCATTCAAGTCCTCCTCAGTAATTGAAATTTCCAGTTTACTGAAACTATTTTTCAACTCTTCTCGATCTATTACCCCATTCGAATCCTCGTCTATTAGCAAAGCCAAAAACACACACATATTAGCAGAAAACCACAAAAAAAGCTGCAGCATGTACATGAAGTAGGCATAATAGGATTCTAAGAAAACACTGACCACAAATTTAGCAAAAGCATAGATTTGAAGTACAAACCTACCAAACTGCTCAAATATGGCTTTGCATTTTCTAAAGCTTTCATCAATTTTTGGGAATTTCAAGATTATAGTGTTGAATGATTTCACCGAAGATCCTTTAGATTCCCTCTTTTGCATTGCTTCAACAATTTTATTCTCAATTTTGGTTCCGTAAATCCATCTTTTATGGCTATCATGCCTTCCGAATACACCTCCCATTGAAAACTCAATAAACCCAAGTAGGATTCAGAATGCCTCTGCTATCTTCGAAGCAACTGCTAAAAGATTTAGAAAAAAAAATCCCAAATATTTATTTAGCCATCACACAAAGATATGTTGAAATTGGAATTTCCCTTTAACATGATGTTAAGGGTAAATTACACAGAACTTTCTTGATTAAAGGTGATATTACTCTCGACACGCTTTAATATATTATATCTTCATTGATGCATAGCAGAGGTTAGGCTTGTCTAGTGTCATGACAGAAATAGAGACATAGGGAGACACAAACCTATCTGGAGAAAGAAAATGCAACCAATATAGAAAACATCAAAATGTCTCTATCCTCAGATAAAAATTTGCCTAATACTTTGTCTACTCCAAATTGAAATTGATAAAGATAAGAACAGATACACAACTTTTCTATCTTATCTCTATCTTTGAGTCTTTTGTTCTATCCTTAAACACTTACCAAACACAATCATAGTGCCATACTTCATAAAATGGAATGATACTAAATGTCATATAACTTAAATCCCTAAAAAGGTTGGCCTATAATCTCACAAATGAGGAGTGTCGTGCGTAATATCGCCTAACTTCAAGAACAGTCAATGAAATTCACCCAAATAGTAATGATTAAATGATTAATTAACACTTAATATGTCACTCATTGCATATCTCTCTAAATTTCATCAATCACACACAACTTCAAATGCTAATCTAAGTAATGAGGGGGTAAACTGGTAAAGCCCTTACCCTAAGCATTTCCATGTTCAGTGAAACTTCTAGCAGATTCTTTCAAGAATGGATATAAATTGCAGTATGGAAACTTAGCTCAAGATTATGATGGTGAATAGATATAATTAACCTACATCACAGAGAATAGCTATACATGCAAGTAAAAATCAATTCAACTTCCAAACTCATAACCTAAATGTAAAGAAGAACCAATACAACTATGGAAAAAGGAACACTAATTAATTCATCAATTAAACAAGATTAAGAAAGTTTATTAACTTAACAAAATGGATACAAAAAAAAAAACAAACTTTTTGAAATTGAAGAGAGTACAAACATCATGCAATAATCAATGTACATACAACCTTATGATAAAGATTAAAGGGCAAGTTTTTTTCCGAAGCTCCTTAAAGTCAAACCTGTGAACCTGAAAATTGAAATGATGAACAAAACAACAACAAATGATTGTGTGTGGGATTAAGAACAAGAAGATGGTGGTGTTGTTGAACAACAAGATGCAAGAACACAAAGAAAAAAAGGATTTTTAAGAAGCTATAAGCTAAAGTTGGAATTGGATAATGGAGTTAGATATTAGAAAAACCAAAGCTTGTTTTTGTGATGCTCCCACCACTTATTATTGTCTTCTCTCTCTGGGGATTTAAATAAAAAAAAATTCAAATTTTATTGATGGGTGAAAAAATATAAAAAATTAAAAAAATTTAATGGGACAACAAATATAACTGTTAAAAAGAATAAAAATCTAAAATACTATGTACCTTTACAAATTATTAGTAATTAGTTATTATATATTTGTGTATAAATATATAGGTAGTTTAATTTATTTTTAATGTGTATTTTATATATTAATATATATTTTATACTAATAATTAATTTTAATAGATGATTTAATGTGTAATTAGTTTAATTAATGAAAATTCTCAAGTATATTATTAAAAATATGTAAACTAAAATTACATAATTTAATATATAATAATTAATTTAGTGATTAATTTTTAGTGTATATATAATATTTTTTATTTAAAAAATAAAATTTGATATGGTAAAAAATATTGCATTGTTCTATCAAAGGAATGTAAGTTGGGGAGGTGACTCACTCACATTTTCTCAGGTTATATAATATATTATATACAACAACACCCTATATATTATAGATAGTCACAAAAAAAATAGCCTATACATTATAGATTGATTAAGTAATTTTTAGAAAAAAGATTTGTTTTGTTTTCTCTTGTCTTGTCTTTTATCAGTGATATTTAAACCCTTCTATTAAGAATTTGAATATTCAAAAAAATGTACTATCTATTTTTTTTACTATAATTTTTTTTGTTTAATCTTAAAGTTCAAGTTCTAAATTCAAACAAATTTCTTTAGTTAATTTTGGTCCCTTTTCTTTAAACTTTTGGTCAAATAAAAGAAAATAAAACTTATTTGAATTTAAAAAATTTAAACAAACTGAAGTATTTTTTACGAAATCTACAAATTTAATGTTTGTATTTTGTAGATAAATGTTTTAAGGGACTTATTAAAGAGTTTAAAAATTAACTCTTATTTATTGAACAGACTTTTTTTTTTCTTAATCCAAGAGTAATCTACAAGTATTTTCATATAATCATGTTATTTTTCTTAAAACCTTATCAAATGTCTTGTCAACAATAATTATCGACAGCTATAAACTAGTATATCATAATTTTTATATATTTGTTATTTAAGTGGACCATAATCTTTCACAAATGAATTATCAACAATTTCTAAAACCCATTGATCATTGGGTTCCCATTTTAGTACGACAACCACCTCCAAAATCTATAGTGCATGGAGGGAATATTCTCATGCCATCATCAAATTCTGATTTTGAGTAAAAAAGAAAATCCTAACATATATCTTTTCTTGGTGATATCATCACTACCCCTTCTTTATATGATTTTTTTAATAAATTAGTTTTTATTCTGTTAATCATAATAACAAAAAAATCTTAAATTATTTGGAAATAATATATAATAAATGAGTAACATTATCGATTTGACAATGACAATATCTATTCTTCTTTTTCAAATTTTTTGAGTCGAGCTAACATTTATTATTTATTATGAAATAAAAATAATCTAATTTTTGGGTTTGAGATTAAAACATTTTTTTACTGTATTTTCTAATTCGAGAGGTTAAGAATTAATTTGTCATAAACCTAAATTTTATTTAAAAATTTATCACTAATTAATAAAAGATTAAACAAAAATCTATTACGCTAAGAATATAAAACGAGTCACTCTAATTCCAATAAGCCCAGCTCATTAACATTAAGGTCCAGTTTGGGTAAACAATTTAATTAAGCTACTTTTAAAAAAATAGTTTAAATAATAAATAATTATATTAAAAATAGTTTATAAATAAGTTATTTTGTATTTGGATTTTTAGTTTTAAACGTACTTATTTTATAGAAATATGATAAAAAATAGTAACATTATGAGAGAAGTCATTTTTTTTAACTTCTCTATAAGCTTTTAAATAACTTCTTAGAAAGCTACAATTTGATTTTGAAAATTGCACCGAATATTAATACTATTACTTTTCATAAGTTCAAAACTAAAAAAAAATTACTTTTAAAACTTTCCAAACGAACCTAAGCCTTTTTTGAATAAAAGATGAATTGAGCTATGAAAAGAAAAAATCTTAATTAACATCTAAAGTGTATGCACATATATTAATAAATACAATCATACTAGTATTAATATATTGAATCTATCAAAATTCCGCAATTAAACGTGCTTGATACTTTCAACTAATATGGTCAATTAGAGTGACATGAATTATCTCCTTTAACTAATGTTATTTTCTATTGGAAAATATTAAAACAATATTCTCTAGGGAATCTCCAAAAATAAAATAATGTCAAGTAAAAGAATAAAAGAGAATAGCTATAATTCCAAAAGGAAAAAGAGTATTTTGTCGCCAACCTTTACAACCCTTTTTGATAAAGATTGAAAATTTCCAAATGTAATGTAGTATCTTGCAACCTTTTGTATGTCACAATGCCTCTATTATGGAAGAGGACCATGCTATGCCTCCATAGATTGCGCCTTTTTCCATTCAAAGAACCTTCAAAGCTGTTGTCTTTTGAGCATTGTCATGTTTACATATCAATATCATCAAAGTTTGGTCCCCCTACATGATATCATATTTTCAATAAAAGAAAAAAAAAATAATATGTTGGCTTCATATATAGTTGTTTCTACTTTCCACTTTTCTATACCTTGAAAATAGTTGCCATAGTGAAAGTGATTTATTTAAAAAAAAATGTAGTATGAAAGTTTATTGAAATGTCAATATCCATATAGTGATAATAGTACAATCATTTTAAAAAGAGTTTATTAGAATTTGAAATGCAAAAGTATTTGGATGGCAATGGCAAATAATTCAAGGTGGAAATTAAAAGTTTTGTTGGGAAATCTGTGTTTGGATTTACATTGAAAGGATTTATAAATTTCAAGAAATTTTATTGAAGAATTTTAATTAGTTAGAAATAGGAGTTTTTAATTTCCACAATTCCACCTAGAGTGAGAGAATTTTAATTTTCCTTCTCTTTATCTCACTTAAAATTAACAAAAAAAAAATAATAATTCAACTATATTAAACAAGAGAAAAACAAACTAATGCATCTATTTCATTCAAAATAAAAAATTGTAGCCGAAGAAAATTCAATTAAAGCATTTCAATTTCCAAGCAAAATCTTAGTAAAAATTTGTCTATTTTTGGATAAATAACTTAAATAAGTTCTTTTGAAGAAAGAGTCTAATATATAAGGACTTTTATTAATAGCAACTTATAAATAAGTTATTTTGTATTTAAATTTTTAGTTATAAAAGTACTTAGCGTTTGGATAAATAACTCAAGAACTTGTTATAACTAACTATTAAAATAATAGTAAGCTATATAAAAATAAAATCACATATGAAAAAAATAAAATTAAAACTGAGATTTCATATCACACACAATGTTAAATACAAATTTAATAATAAAAACAGAATGATAAAATAATAAAAAAATAACTGAAAGAAATATATGAAATAGGTCATTCAGATATAACATTATTTTAAAATAGTGGTGAAAGGTCAATATTTTCAACAGATAAATTATTACGTGAAAATGGTGGTGAAGGGTTAATACTTCACGCAGATAACATTGCGTGAAAATGATGGTGGATAGTCAGAACTTCTAATAAATGAAACCTTGCATGAAAATGGTGGTGGAGGTCAGTATTTCCAACAAAAACAGTAAATATTTTCACATAACTAAAATAATAAAAGTAGATGTTTTTGTTTTAAAGTTAATTTTTTTTAGAAAAATGATAGAATGAAAAGAGAAGTCATATATTTTTACTTTTTAAAAACTGTGAATTAACTTTTCGATAAGTTAAAAGCTTTTTTTTTTTAAATGGCGCTAAACACGATTTCTTATAATTTAAAAGTAAAAAAAAAATAGCTTCTGCCATTACTCAAACGAACTCTAATCACTTTAATTAAATTATCTTTGGTAGAGAATAAAAGTAAATTAAGTGAAACTAAAGAATCAACCTTTTTTTAAAAGTTTACAAGGAGAAAGAAGAAAAAAAATAAAAATAAAAGAATAAAATTTAGATATTAGTAGAAAAAAATTGAAAGATTAATGCACTTTTAAATAATATATAATTGAGAATTTTTTATGACTACAAGAATGACTCAATGTATTAAAATGTCAATACTTAAAACATATTTTATTAGTGATTTCATATGATTAAGAAAAAAAAAAATTATTCACTTAATTACTTAAACACCCTTTTGAATATTAGATGAGGATATTATCTTTGGTCAGTGGCAATCAGCGGCGAAGTTGGAGGTCTTTGATTATTGATTATTGTGTTTGGTGGCCATATGAAGAAACCATTTTTTTTAATTTAAAATCAAATAACCATATTATATCACTAAATATATAATAGTTGATATTTAAGATGCCCATTTCATTTTTTTTAATGCAAGTGGTAAAATATTTTCATAGTCAGCAATAAAATATTAGTTTAGATAAAATTATAAATCAACAGGAGGATTTTTAGTTTAAATAAATGAGTAAGAGTATAATTCACTTGTAAATCTCTTGTGAGTTTTGCTAAACATTATAGTTAAAGATTTTAAATGTTACTCTATTTTTGTTTTCTTTAAATTACTCAAAGCTTTAGATGAAAAATATATACAAGTTCTCATGGCTTATTTTCGGTAAATGATAAAACTTTTAAAATCAACTTCATTCATATTTATACCTAAGATATTATGTAATTCACTAACAATTTTATATGAATATAGTAGTTACTAAAAAAATAAATGATAATCATACGCAATCACCCATAAATAGTAAATAAATAATAAAAAACTTCTGGTGGCAAATGAGTACTTTCACAACAATAATTAGACACAACAGTCAAATTTTAGATACAATCATGGTATTGTATTATGTATAAATTAAAAATTAAATATTAAATCAATTATTTATAAAAATATATATATACTAAAATAATTATATTAGTTGTACATCTCAATCTCATATATTTTTGTTTTATTTCAGATAATAATATGCATCACATGCCGTAGATCTGTCTTTCATTGATCCATTCCCACACACCAACAAACACAGTTCATAACAGCATTTCCAGCAGCTTGTTATGTTCTTTTGAGTTTTAACTCTCTCCTTTCACACTCATTCACTTCACTTCAATGCCAACAACAACAAAAATTTCTCTGCCATCTCTCTTCCATGTCCACTTCTTCATCTCATAAACCATTATTTCCATTGCCCCCTTCTCAGGTAACTTCCCATTCCCACACCACAAGAAAAAGTTCCCATTACACATGCTTCCTTTTGTCCTATACTCACATGGGAACACTGTTACCCCATAAAAAATGAACTCTTTTCAGTCTCTTTCATGATACCCAGATCTTAATTCTCCATTTTATGCCACCCCATTGTCTCAAAATCTTAACTTGCTTCTGGGTCACAAAAAAGATAAGATTTTTGTTTTTATTTATTTCCCTTTCAGATAAATGAAAACTACCCTTATGGTGATACTATTACTAGTACTAGCTTCAGCTACATTTCTTGTAATTGTTGCACTTTATGTGTTCTTATACTTGAAAAGATTATCATCAAGAGATGGAAGTGAGAAGAAGGATATAGAGAGCTCAGAACAGCAGAAACAGGAAGAAGAAGAAGAGGAGGTGGCTATGAAGGAGGACTTGATCATCTTCCATGGTGGTGAGGATTTGACAATTTGTGATATTTTGGATGCACCTGGTGAGGTTATTGGGAAGTCCAATTATGGAACTTTGTATAAGGCTTTGCTTCAGAGGAGCAACAAGGTGAGGCTTTTGAGGTTTCTGAGGCCAGTTTGCACCACAAGAGGTGAAGATTTGGATGAGATGATTCAGTTTCTTGGAAGGTTGAGGCACCCCAATTTGGTGCCTCTTCTTGGATTCTACACAGGTCCAAGGGGTGAGAAGCTACTTGTTCATCCTTTCTATAGGAATGGAAATCTGACTCAATTCATTAGAGGTAATGAATCTTTTGCTTGTTAAATTCTTCTTTTTTGTTTGAAATGTTCATTTGATAAAGTGTTCTGATTTTGTCAAGATAAGGATCTAGAAGGCATTCACAGTGCCTGATCTCCTGAAAATTTTTTAGATAATTCAATTATTCCATGTTTTGTTTGGTATCTCTAATTGAGATGAAGGATGTTGAATTATGGGAATTATGGAAGTTACAATGTAGAAGAAACAACCTATTTTGTCTTGTAACTCTTAATCTTAGTAGCTAAGTAATTCCCTATTTCTAAGTGCTTGATATTTGTTTCAACTTGAATCAAATAGTTCTGTTTTGCTTTGCTTTTTGTTTTTGCATTTTTTAGTGAATATTTTGATCTCTTGGTAAACATTGCATTTTTCTTAATTGTACCCTTAGTTTGAACTAGTGATCAAATAGATAGATTTCAGAACTTGCTATTTGAATCATCAACCTACTCTTCCCCTATTTAGATAATGACTTTTTCTGTTTTTACATATATATATATATATTGAAAACTTTTATGTTATAATTATTGATGAACAATGTTCACTTAACAGATGGAAATGGAGAGTGTTACAAATGGTCTAACATATGCAAAATATCCTACGGTATAGCCAAAGGATTAGAGCATCTTCACACTGGACTAGACAAACCAATCATCCATGGAAACCTCAAGTCGAAAAACATCCTTTTGGATCGGTCTTACCAACCGTACATCTCAGATTCCAGCCTCCACCTTCTGCTGAATCCTACTGCCGGCCAAGAAATGCTCGAAAGCTCGGCTGCTCAAGGATACAAGTCACCAGAGCTCATCAAGATGAAGGATGCAAGTGAAGAGACTGATATATACAGCCTTGGTGTGATCTTCCTCGAATTGCTTTCGGGAAAGGAACCTATCAACGAGCATCCGACACCTGATGAGGATTTCTATCTTCCCAATTTCATGAGAAATGCTGTTCTTGCACATAGAACTGCTGATCTTTACCATCCAGCCATTCTCCTCAGAAACAGCAGAGATGACAACAAGAATTCGGTCAGCGAAGCAAGCATTCTCAAGTTTTTCCAACTTGCAATGGCTTGTTGCTCCCCTTCACCTTCAGTTAGGCCTAACATAAAGCTAGTCCTTAGAAAGCTTGAAGAGATTATACACTAGGAAAAGAAATCTATAGTGGTAACCATTATTGCCCTTTTGAAGCAGTTTACAACTACTATAGTTCTCTCCAAATTCATAATATACATTGATGTGGTTGAATATACTAAGGTTTTATGGATTCAGGCTCCTCTAAAGTGCAGATCCGAATGCACTTCGGAGAGTAAAGTGCAATGTTTGAACCATTGATGGAAAAAAATTGACGACACAGATTGCATGATTAGTTACTCTGGCCGTTAATTTTCTCATCAATGGTCTAAAACATTGCACTTTACCTCCGCACTTTAGAGGATCCAAATTCAAGATTTATATACGAGATATGAGAGAGAAAAAAAAATGTGCTGCTTAAAAAAAATGTGGAACTGGCTACCAGACAAAGAGTTCAAGAACAGTTGATGCTGATGTTGATGTTAAGGGTTAAAAAGTCAAGTGTGAAGAAAAGTATAGCTACAAATTGAACACATTAAATTCTTGCTCACAAATTAAGTTACTGACTTCATTTTTGGGATGAGATCATTATGTTCTTTTGAACAATTGAGAATGTGACATGGACAGTGACCCAAGGAACTATTCATGTGATGTTATCATGTCACCTATTCTTAGTAACTTTTAGTTATTGTAGAGTTTTGAGGGGAGAAAGAAGACTCTTTCACTGTCAAGAATTTGTAGCTATTCTCTCAGATTTGTAGTTGTGGAGAGACAAGAGAATCTATCATGAAAAATGCAATTTTTTCAACAGTGACTAACTCCTGTTCAAGTTTTCATTGCTGGAAAGCTTAGACATTGAGAGTGCAAAAGTGCAAAGGAACCTGAAGAATTGAAGTGGGGGGCAATTTGGTAATTCAACCATCTCTCTGCACAATGAGTCCTCGGAACTATGATATATAATTCAAAATTCTCACCTATTGTTTTTTCTTGGTTTGATCTCACAGCATTTCCATTTGATTATGTCCTTTATAATTATCATTATTATTTACATTAGACCATACTTCTCATTCTCAATTGGTAGGATTATATCTTCATCAGACAAAATATAAACTGATTTTGATGTTGATGTCCAAATACTTTAAAAGGATTTTATATTATCATTCAATTGGACTAAGTAACATTTTATTATCCAATATAATTGAGTTTGATACTGATATTGCAACTCATCAGAAAGGGAAATAGAATAATATCTAATACAGTTGCCATTTTTAATTTCTCATTGATAACTTCTAAGGTGTTGGAGAGTGGTAGTTGGCAGGTAGGTATGGTGAGTAGGGTCTGCAATATTCATTGTTGTTGGTAACATCACAATCTACTTAAGAAGCAATTAAAGTGATATCATTATCTACTTAAAAACTAATTAAAGTGGTTTTGAGATTTTTGTACCCTCCTCAAAGAATATTAAACATTTTTTTTATATAGTATCCTCTAATCTAATATACTAATGACTAATTCGTGCTAATTCAAGTTCTATTTAAAACTATATCGCCGATCAATTAATTACACAAGGTGAAATTTAAATTTTAAATATTTGATTAAACAACAAAATAAACTAACTACTCGACTAATTTAAGTTATCTATTTATTTATTTATTGACCACTAAACAATTTAGTATCATTGAAATTGCAACTACACACAAATCAGCATGTGCTTTTTGGAATTGTGAATGCCACCTGGAGTTCTAATGTTAAGGACCGATAAACCATAATTTTGTCAACATAAAATAAATTGGAGGACATGTGGGGCATAAGGTCATTGTGGATAACATAAAGCAATCATATGATTCCAGTTTTTTCTCCTTCATTTATATTGGTAGATTTGTAGATAATTACTTTATGCATAATATAGTCCTGGGGATATGACGATCAGATATGACTGACACACACAAAAGGGAAGAGATTCTTTCATATTTGACATGTTTGTAGAATCTAGTATAATAGGGCTCACAAGAATGTAAATAGCTATTTGCGGATTAATTAAAGAACTCAATTATTTATTGTGTTAATATTTCATTGTTTACTATAAAAGGTAAAACTGAACAAATATTTACTGTACGTCCTTTGATTAGTTCTTAAACGTCATTATGGTAAAGTGCTCCATAAGTTTTTTTTTTTTTTTGCCTTTTTTCATGGCCTTTCTAAAAATTGAAACCAACGAAAAAGTTGTTAGAAAATATGTAGTTGAACAACTTTACATAGTTAATAATTTAATATTAACATCATTTCAGTGTTTGTTTGATTCTACTTTTGTATGTTGTCCCAAAACTAAGGTGATTCCACATGGTTTTGAATATGTCCTTAACCAACACACATGTAGTGTTATTATTGCAAACATATAAGGGTTCTGAGTTTTACTGGGGTATTTCAAGCGTTTGAGTTTCTTTTATATACTATCAATGTAAAAATGTTTTAAAATAACATTTAGTCATATATTACCACAAATAAAAGTAGTTCTTCATATTTTTCTAAAAGTTTAATTTTCATACACATTGTCATAATGTCATTCAATAAAAATATATTACTATGATCATGACTAGTTGCACAAATCTATATCTATATGTATAAATGTAAAATTCACTTAACTTAGCAATTAATACTTTAAATAATTAATGTTCTTTGTTGTTATTATACATGTATTTCACTAGACAATTTTACTATGTCTACGCTCTCTAACCTTTTATATACTCATCTAATCATTGTTCTTATAATTAAGATATTACAATATTTGTTATTATCATATTTTAAAAATTAATTTCAAAACTCTAATTTAAAATTCACAACCCAATTGTTTATATACATATATGTTGGAATTTAAAATGATGTAATCATATATGAAATTTTTTTAGTAAAGACAAAAAAATGTAGAATTGTCATAGATAAATGAGAATATACAAAAATTAGATAAAAATAGAGGGAAAAAAAAATCTTATTGTAGCTAACTATATGCTAACACTTGTATTTAAAAAAAATGACATGGTAGTTCGTTTATTAACTGAATGGATTATATTTCTTGAATCTAACAACTTTGTTTTTTTGGTTATTCTTTGCCTTACGACAGTGACAGAGAAATATGTGTTCAGACTTCTATTTCTGGTGCATATGCAAGATTCTCTGTTTTTATATATAGAAAAATTAACACGAGCTAAATAGAAAACATGATCCAGCAGCACAATTGGTGAGGGAAATTAACAAAGTAACCACCGGAAGAAAAGCCTGTTTGCTACACTGATTATCCCAAAATTGGCTTGTTTAATTTTAAAGTATGACTATAGTTGTAATCATTTTTACAAGCAAATAATAAACTCAATTATGTAAGACCAAGTACTTACCACCTGGTACTAATGTCCATAAAGTGTAGTTTCTTAACTCAATTTTGCTAAAGTAAAAAAAGGGTGAGCTTTCTTTCCTTCAAATATAAATTGTGTGGTGTATTAGGGACTTTGCCAATATTACTCTAGGGGTGAGATCATGGGTTTCTTTATAAGGTTAATAATTTTTGGGATCATGGGGTGTCTAATGGTGGAGAAAAGCAAGGGGAAAAGGCCCCAAAGACATGGGTCAAAGTAGCATTGCTCAAAGGGCGTCTCTCTGCTAATGGCTTAACATGGGAATAAAGGTTAGGCATTAGCATTGGCATTGACAAGTGTTCAGTGTTGGGTTTGGAAGCTGGATGGTTTTCATCAATGGGGGCAATATAATCAACCTTTGGAGAAGACACATCCCTATTTGGCCACACAAATACCCCTTTTGGCTTGCAAATTTGGAAGCCACTTATCAAGCTTTCCATATTTCCAGTGCTTTTTTCTTGCATCACTGCATCATCCCCTGAATTTGCTGATTCTGACATTGTTGGTTCCTTCAGCATCCCTAGTTGCTCCTGCATCAAATGCGTTCCAGCAGTGTCAAGCAAATAGGATTCATTACTTTCAGCTAGAAGAGTTTTACTACTGTTCATTTTGTGCAACTCTTTGCAGGTAGTACTAATAAAAAATCATTCAACCCAAAACCCTATGCAAAATGAAGAGTACTGATAAACTAATGGCTATTATGTTACCGCCATGGTGCTCAAAGTGAGGGAAATTTCCTTCAGTTGTTCCTCAATTTTAACCTTCTTATTCACCAACTCTACATAGATCTCCTGAAATTTGACAAATAACCTAAGATGTTAAAAGCAACACACTTTCTATGTAACACTCACATGAGATTCCAAAATAGGCTATTATGAATTCACAAAATTAACTGTACATTAAAAGTTAAAACTATATACTAACCAACCTTGGACAATTTAGGAAAAAACAAAAACAAGAAGTGTCTCTCTGGTGTATGCATGTCATCAAAGTTCAGCATCACATTTCATGTACAAATAATTAAGCTTAGAAATTAGCACTAATTAACTAAGCCTTATTGTATGCACACGGATGCATTCATGCAGAATTCACCTGCTTTGGACCCAAGGAAGCATTCTCCTCGGATTGTAAATTGGACAAGCATGAAGTAGGGGTGGTGACCAAAGCTTCCTCTTCCTTCTTTGCTGCAAGCTCCCTCATTTCCCTGTTACATTCATAATCAATCAATCAATAATGACTCACCATCTCAGAATTTAGGAAACAATACTAATTATGGGCTTAAATCTGAATCAATGAATTAAGTAGTAATTACTGCTTCAACTGAAGAATTTCCTGCTTGATCTCATTGAGTTGAGCAACAGCAAGAACATGATCATGTGGAGAAATGATAATATCACCAATGCTCCAACCAGGAGGAGGAGTCCAGTAAGGGTCCTGAACCCCTGCTTGGCGCCGGACATCGACGAGATCAGCACTCTCCAGCCAATACTCCATGGCGCCCTCGGCATTGTGGCGCCGCCGGAACCTCTCAGTTCCGCCTGGTGCCACCTTGCCTGCCATGTGCTTGAGCAAATGGTCCAATAAACCAGTGTCCCCAATGTACTTCCTTGCTTCTGATCTCAGCTCTGCCCTCATTATTGGGTTCCCAAACACTGCCCCCTTCTCCTTCATGACCCTCAACATATTCTCCTCCGCAGTCTTATACCTACCAACATCAATTAAATCAATTGATTCCAATAATTAAATCAACGAACAAATAATAACTTCACTACTAAATTGAAGTGCACTTATGACTCTGACTAATTACAATGAGATATACTTAAATTTCAATAATCAAACGAACAAGAAAACGAATAATAACACTTTATGATATGATTCTGATTATGTTATATACCTTTGAACTGACCATCTATCAATAGCGATTTTCCGGCGCTTGTTTTTCGCTTTGGTGTTTCTGTTCGATGCATGATTCGAAACGACGTCGTTTGTGGTTACAACAATCGCATTGCATTGACGAGTTGTCAACTTCTTCTTCGTCTTCGTTTCTTCTTCTTCTTCTTCGTCTTCTTGATCTCTTCCGTTTCTCTTCTTGTTCTCCTCCGTGTCATCAACGGTAGCTAGTTGAAGTTGATTGGGCCGTAATTGGGCCTCATGGCGGCCCAAGAAGCGAACGTGGCGTCGTTGGCCCCACTGAAGCATTCCCGTGAACTTGAGGTGAGACCAGCACCGACCTTGCTTGCATGCTATTGTACTATTTGCTCCTCCACCGGCGGTGGCAATGGGCTTTTCTTCCGGCGAGGCCCAAAAAGCCCACGACTCTCTATTTTCGACGAATTCGAGGATCGGGACTCTCCTGAAGAGTGCTTTCACGGCGGAATTGAAATCCATAACGCATTTCTCGTCGAGCGCTGGAATCTTCTTGGCTTCGGGTTTTCCGAAGTTGGGATTAGTGAAGTGAGTGCGAAGAGAGTGAAGGCTTGGGTACCTCAACGAAACCAGATTCTCCTCTCTGTCAATCTCACTCACCTGGTTAATTAATTAATCACATTCATTCATTTATTCATTCGTAGTTCAATTAATTGACATCTTAATCATGAAGAAAAAAAGCTAATAATTAAGTAATTATTACGATGATGATGATACCATTGCAATGCGAACGGATTTGAGCTGAACGGGGGAATCAGGTGGGAGCATGGAGTGAAGGATTTCATGGAATCCACCGACTTGTAATTCATCGGAACCTGCTGCAATGGTGGTAGTGTTCACCATTATCAGCCACACTCTGTTTCAGGTGAGAGCATGTTAGGAAGATGAAGAGATTATATATGAGAGTAGTGTGTGTGTGAGTGAGTGAAAAAAAAAAGATTTAAAAAAAAAAGAATGTAATGATGATGGTGATATGGTGCAAATGTGTGCGTGCGTTGCAGCATGCAACGCTGGGTTCGTTTATTCGTTACACTCTCACAATGATTATTTAGCGGGGTCGTGGCGCGTTTGATATAGTGAGAGAGGTGAGGTTCACGTGCTATGGAAGCAGAGAGGGTGTGTGTAGAGAAAAGCGCGTAGGTGCGCGTGTTGGTTTCAGTGACTCGTTTTGTCAACTGTGCCAAACGGGCAACTTAACAAACGAGGGAGAGAGAGAATCAGAATGATATCGTATAGCAAGAGCAGCAATGGAGAATCACTGAAACGGACACACACTCGTCTCTGCAATTCAAAGAGCTAAAGCATTTGTGGCATATGTCTTAGTAAACTAGTAACTACTTTTATGGTAACCAAATTTCAGTATACTTTATATAATAGAGTATTAAAATGCTATTTGTACCATGAAATTACTATGTATTTATGTATAAATATATGTTTGTTAATTTATTTTTAATATATATTTTGTATTAGTAACTGATGTGAATGAGAATGGTGCAGTTAGAAGAAGTGTTACTCGCGTTATTATTCTATAAAGGGTATAACCATAAATGTATTATACATATAAGTTGAGCTAATAAGGAGTTGCTTTATTCACACACACACGGAAGACGTACACCTTTCAGCACCAAGAATGCAACCAAGCAAGTACCTTTTGCTTTTTGGTGTTGCTTCTTTCTTAACTAGATTCATGTTTTGAGCTCTTCCACTCTCCCAGTGATGAGCAATTCAGGTTCATATGGAAAATATTTGCAGTGCATCTTCTCTGTCGTTTGACGAGACCATGAACAGGAAGAACACCACAAGGAAAGGAGAGGCTAGCTAGCGTGGGCTGTCTCTGCCAGACCTGTTTTGTGCTTATTTCTTTTTTTTTTGGTAAAATGCTTATTTCTCTTTTTGTATCATCCCCTCTGTTATAATTGGGCCTAGGCCCAATACTTCTATTCTTCATCCATGAATATTGGGCTGAACAGTTACATGGTTCCATGTGTTAGTCGGTTTGGCTTTGCCTATGAAAAAACCCCCCAAAACGACGTGCCGTTTTAGGTGTAGTTCAGTTCCCTCCTTCCCAGTGGCAAGTAGTGAATTATTCGAAGGTGGAAGTGGAAGAAGCATCTTTGTAGAATTGTAGTAGTTGGTCTCCATTGTAGCATAGCATCTCCATCACAATCACAATCACATAAACCGTTTGTTATTATTATCAATTTATTGTTCAGCTCAGCATCTTACTTTCCTTTCGTTATTCTCTGCGTCGAAGACGAAGAAGAAACAGAACAAAGATGGAGGAACACGAGAATGGCACTGCCGGTAATGTAACTGAGGAAGAGCCCGCCATCGGACCCGGACCAGCCCCTCGAGCCCGCCCCAAGCGTCCCCTCCAGTTCGAGCAGGCTTACCTTGACGCCCTCCCCTCCGCCAACATGTCTCTCTCTCTCTCTCTCGACCATATTTTTCTTTTTCCAATTAGGGTTTTAGATACTCACTCACTCTCTGAGCTTTGATGCAATTGTTCTTTCCGTTCTTTTACAGGTACGAGAAAAGTTATATGCATCGCGATGTGGTTACGCATGTTGCTGTTTCAGCTGCCGAATTCTTCATAACTGGAAGTATTGATGGTACGACATGTTGCTAATTCTACTTTAAAGTTAGATTTTTGTGTAACTAGTTAGTAATTCATCATAATTATGTATAATGATTTAAGATTAGGTATATTTGGCTAATTTTAAAATCACTTAAACATTGTTGTCAGGGCACTTGAAATTTTGGAAGAAAAGGCCCATTGGTATTGAGTTTGCCAAACACTTCAGATCTCATCTCGGTCCGATTGAAGGTCTAGCCGTAAGTTAGTCAACTTGGTTTAACCCCTTTGCATTAATCTAATTGATTATCACTTCATTATTGCTTGCTTGTTATCAACCATGACTTATTTCAGCTATGCAGGTTAGTATTGATGGTCTGCTATGTTGTACCATATCACATGACCGTTCTGTCAAAGTATATGACGTAGTGAACTATGACATGATGGTAATGATTCGTTTGCCGTATATCCCCGGTGCTGTGGAATGGGTTTACAAACAAGGGGATGTCAAAGCTAGACTTGCCATTAGTGATAGGAATTCATCTTTTGTGCACATATATGATGCTCGATCGGGTTCAAATGACCCTATCATTTCCAAAGAGGTAGCTGACTTCAAAATGTGTTACTTTCATTTTCCACAGTTAGTTACATAATTGTGTCATTCCTTGCCTCTATGTGTAGATACATATGGCTCCTATTAAAGTTATGAGGTACAATCCTGTATATGATTCTGTAATTTCTGCTGATACAAAGGGGATCATTGAGTACTGGAGCCCCACCACGCTTCAATTCCCAGAAGATGAGTATGTGCTTACTGTTAACTTCTACTTCATCCATCTATTTATATTAATCAATTCACATACAATTATGCCAAAACATTTACAAATTAGGTAATCCAAACCCTTTGTAGTGCTATGGTACTCCTTTATTGTTGTGCTGAATGGATTACGTGATTTCAAACATTACAAAGTATGCGTTTTATTTGTTCTCAAATTCTCATTCTATTTGTTCTCCTTTATGGTGCTTTTAGGGTCAATTTTAAGCTGAAGAGTGATACTAACCTCTTTGAAATAGTAAAATGCAAGACATCTGTTTCAGCTATTGAGGTATTTTTCTTGTCCAAACATAACCCATAATTTTGGTTACCATATATGCAATCAAGACACTACTTGTTCAGTTTACAGTTTATTGTTACTGGTATTCATTCAATGTATTTCACAATGTTTTAGGTCAGCCCGGATGGTAAACAATTTTCGATCACATCTCCTGACCGCAGGATACGTGTCTTTTGGTTCAGAACGGGTAAACTAAGAAGAGTTTATGATGAATCTTTGGAGGTAATAATTTAACATAAATTTTCCCTGAATCGTGTGCTCTTTATGAACATGTGTTACAGAATGAATTGCTTTACTGATAGGTTGCTCAAGATCTTCAAAGAAGCGATGCTCCATTATACCGGCTGGAAGCCATTGATTTTGGCCGAAGGATGGCTGTCGAGAAGGAGATAGAGAAAACAGAAAGTGCTCCATTGCCCAACGCAGTTTTTGATGAAAGTTCTAATTTTATTATATATGCAACCTTGCTTGGGATTAAAGTAAGATTTTTTCCCCCTTTACTTACCTTATAGAGCCAATTCTTGATCTGTGCAACTATTTCACCTTTTCAAGTTATCTGATCTCTCCACATACATAACTACATCATTTTTCCTTGTTTGCTTATTGATACCATGAGGTGAGTGGATGAAACTTCATTCGCTAATGTGTATTTCATCTTCTCTATGTTTATAGATTATTAACTTGCACACCAACAAAGTTGCTCGAATACTTGGGAAGGTGGAGAATAATGATAGGTTCTTAAGGATTGCGTTATATCAAGGTGATCAAAGTAGTAAAAAAGTAAGAAGGATTCCTTCGGCTGCTGCTAATGCCAATGAAAGCAAAGAGCCTTTGACAGACCCCACTCTCCTGTGTTGTGCTTTCAAAAAGCACAGGATATATTTATTCAGGTATAGAAGATCCTGATAGTGATAAAACCTGAATTTTACCCCAGGTTTATCGTCCAAAGTTATGTAGTAATGTTATAATTCCGTGTATTACTCATGTGGAGTGGGTTTCCTAGCATTTTTCTCAGTACATTGAGGCTGTACTTTTTTTACCTGCATATCATCAGTCATATGACATGCAAAATATAACTCTTTATTGTATCTAAGTTTTGGAGTTTGTCATGTGTCAGTCGGAGAGAACCAGAAGAGCCTGAAGATGCAACTAAGGGAAGAGACGTGTTCAATGAAAAGCCTCCTGCTGATGAGCTTTTGGCAGTTTCAGATATTGGAAAGACTGCAACAACCTCACTTCCTGACAATGTGGTGAGTTATCTATGTTAGTGTGTAAAACAGGCACACACACACAATGTCTACAAATAACCAACCTTATGTGTATCAGAACCTGTCTCTTATCACTTCCTGTCTCTTATGGTTTTTCTTTTTTATAATTTTTTTTCCAAATCCCATTGGTCACCTCTTTCCCGTGATAAAGAGCTTTACAATTCCAATTATTCCTTTGCAGATTCTACACACCACCATGGGTGATATTCATATGAAATTATACCCAGAGGAATGTCCAAAAACTGTGGAGAACTTTACAACTCACTGCCGGAATGGTTATTACGACAATCTTATTTTTCATCGTGTCATCAAGGGCTTCATGATACAAACGGGAGATCCTTTAGGAGATGGCACTGGTGGGCAGTCCATTTGGGGGAGGGAATTTGAGGATGAATTTCACAAAAGGTAATTATTTTTGTTTATAATGTTATTATGTCAACGAGATGCAATATTGATTCTGTTCTCCTCAATAGAATGATTACCTTTGTGCTGATGGCCTCTGGAATTTCATGTTATGGTTTACCTCATGGGACATAAAGCAAATATCTTTTTCTCTTGCAGTCTAAGGCATGATAGGCCTTTCACGGTGTCAATGGCAAATGCTGGTCCGAATACGAACGGCTCCCAGTTCTTTATCACCACAGTAGCCACTCCTTGGTTGGACAACAAGCATTCTGTATTTGGTAGAGTTGTGAAGGGAATGGATGTTGTTCAGGTACATCGACTTCAATTCTTGTATAATCATCATCATTTAATGCAATAAATTAATTCAGCACTGTTTATTAAGGGATTTGCTTGCATGCTCCTATTCTGATTCAATTGCAAAATAATTTCCATGTTGTGATTTGAGCTTCTAAGTGTAATTTAATCATTTTCCTTGGATTTCTCAATAAATGCTCTCGCTTAAGTTATTGTCTACAATATTAGGTTACCATTTATTTTTAGGTATTTGATTACTGTGAGAGGCTGCTGCCCGAAAGAAACTAACCAATAAAAAACTTTGATCTTTGACAGTCTATAGAGAAAGTGAAGACAGACAAGACAGATAAGCCATACCAAGATGTTAAGATCCTAAATGTCACTGTACCGAAGTCCTAAGGTCCATGGTTTGTCCGGCTAATTCTGTGGGTCAGTCCTTGCTGGCGCTACAAGCTGGGCAGACGAATAAGCTTCCACACGAGTAATTTTAAGTTTCTTTATAACAACCATTTTAACAGGCCTTGTTCGAAGAGCAGCTTTTGTCTTCGTGTACCAGTCTCCAAGCCAAGCAGTTCAGACTCGGCGAGTTGCGATCACCTTGCCATTATTCCGAATGCTCTCCAACCACACAGAAACATTTTTGCACATCAAATCTTCATAAGCCATGTCAACGCCAAGGACTTACCAGTCTGTACTTGATATGTATGCATGTCCAAAACATGAAGCAAGACTTTTCTTCTGAAGTGTTTTTCTGGAGTTTTGGACATATATTGTATTCGGTGTTATTTATTCTTAAGGGACTACTAAAGTAGTGATTGTTACTTGTTAGTCCTTTGTCTTGATGGAACTATACGTAGGTTTGATTTGAAGATAACTCCCTTTAGATATTGTCCAAGTCTAATAGAAAAGATTGCCCAGCAATGCTACATAAACAACTTTTACCAACCACTCCAGTCTCCCTTGTCAAATATTAAATAAAAAATATCCATAGCCAAGAACATAACTTACTATCTTGTTCAAATTATTTCATTTTTATTTAATTCATTGCAAAATTTCTGTACTAGGACAAAAATATATTTAGATATATCCATTTTTAAATAAACCCAAAAAGACACTATTAACATGAAAAAAGTATAAAAACTATATGAAGAATTCTCCACATATAAGCGTTTTTTCATATAAGTCATTTATTTCTTTTTCTTTTTTCATGCCTCTTCTTTTTTTCTCTTCCTTCTTTTTTTTCCGTGCCTTCTCTTCTTCTTCTTCTTCTTCTTCTTCTTCTTCGTTTTTGAAGTGTTTCATTTTCATCGTCGTGTTTCTCCTCGTTTTTTTGATTTTGCAACATTATATTTTTTTTCTTCTTTGTTTGATTTTTTCCTCCAAAAAAGAATTGAGAATATGAAATAAGAAAATGAAGAAGAAGCAGAAGATGAGGAGAAGAAAAAAGAAGAATTTTGAATTATACATAAAATGTACTTCAACGAATTTTGGGTGTATTTTTTAAATCCTTTGAGTGTATTTCTAATTTCTATAATCCTTAGGATGTATTTTTATAATCGTTTGGATGTATTTATATAATCCTTTGGGTGTACTGAACTAACAAACACAATACTGAATTTTAGTTTCCAGTCTCTGTCTAGCAGTTGCAAAATTTTAAAATGAAGATGTTGCTAAGAATCGTCAAATAGAGATATTGAATTGTTTATAAAGCTTTTTTGAATATATTAAAAAACATTCCCTTTTATTACCTAAAAAAAAAATCCCTTTACTTTCCAAAGTTTTATGCGTTGAACTCGTTACTCTAATCCATTGACAGTGCATAAATCGCATGCTAGCAGAGCAAAGCATTCGAATCAACTAGCTTTTTCTAGTCAAAGAGATAACAAAGCAAAACTGATAAATACCGCAAGACTTATTTTTCATAACAAGGAAGAGCATAAAAATGCAAACCCATAATAAGCAAAACATTCAAAACACGACTAAATTATATAGGGCATTTTGGTGTCATTACATTGTCTCAAGTCAAATGAAAAATGGCAGAACCCATGAAACCTAAAAGTATGTGTAACTTAAGTAACAAAACCTTGTGATTTGGGTTGAAACTCTTGACTAAAACCGAAAATGTGTTGTACACATGAAACACTTGAGATCTTTCTAGTCAAATAAGCTGAAACCCATATCCTGTAGAAAGAATAAGAAACATACATCAGCAACAAATCATGAATTTACTATATACCAATCAAATAGTGGTTTTATTTTGAAACTTACATCATCCGACTCTTCCTTCTCTTCAACTTTCTTTTCCTCCTTCGCTTCGGCAGCAGGTGCAGCACCACCCCCTCCAGCGACGGGAGCAGCGGCAACAGCAACTCCACCGCCACCAGAAGGCACTGCGGCCAACTTCTCCCTTCCACATGCAATTAGCTCAGTGACATCTTTGCCCTCCACTTGACTCAAGAGCAAGTCAATCATGCCATCATCAGCCTCAGCTCCAACTATAAATCATAAACAAAAGTGGTCAACAATTCAACAGCATGAAAGAGACATCCTCGAATGATTTAAAATTCAATGTTACATGTACTCCAATTCAAAGATTTCAATACATTATACTTCATGTCTCAAAAGAAAAAAAACACGCACTTAATTCTATATGGAGAAGAAAACTGTAATGTCTACTACAACTGAGATTTAGGAATAAAACACCAACTAATGCATAAAATGCAACCAAACTTAATTTAACTCCAGTAACACATCTTATATTAAAGTCAATGTTTCACCAATCAGATTCTCAACTCTAAGTTAACAATAACAATAATAATAACAATCTCCAACTATGCTATGTGTACACCAAAATCAGCCACCAGTATAAAATACATGTTGGAATACAAATACACATTGAAAATTAATTAACGGCGCATGTATTTATACACAAATCCACTCGAGGCTGATATTAGTAGCTGATTTTGACGTAAGAATAGCATTTTTTATTACAATAACATAATAAATAAGAAAACCATACATCTAACTCATAAAACAATTGACCATGGTAAATCCAACTCATACATCCAACACTTGACCAGCTCAAATATTTAAAATAAAAAAATAAAAACAAAAAGAATTTAAGATGTTAGAAAATAGGGACCTGAGGAAAGGATGTTCTTGATATCATCAGCTGAAGGGGCAGTGTTGCCTCCCAATACGGCCAACAAATACGCAGCAATGACCTTCATTTCTGAAAAATTGATTCCGAAAAGAACATAGCAAATTGCAAAAGTTAGTTACTGACACAAAATTCATAGAACATAGTCAACGAAAGAAAGAGACTTTGAAATTCGTCGCGAGTGCACGAAATCGTACTTGCTGGATTTGAGTGCGGGATCCGACTGGGTTGCGATTTGGGCGCTAGCTAGGGTTTCTGCTGAAAGATAGGAACTTGGCTCTCTGAACTTATTTTATAGCTAGGGTTTTCAGCTTATTCAAGTTTTGGATTCCCGGAAATACCCTCCTATTGCGCCTATCAAACATTTTGAATTTGGGTGTAATTGTAAAAGTGGGAAAATGCGTGACTAATTATACTTAAAATAATTTCTAAATAAAAGAATTATTTAAAACTCTAAAATGTTGTGAAGATGTTATTTTGACCAAATGTCTTTTGTTTTTTGAGGTTTTGTTAAAAATCTAATCTAAAAGAAAACAAAAAAATTAATATAATTAGCATTTATCAATCAACATATAAAAGATGGAATAAAAAATACTAATTAATCAAATAAAAAACTATTTGTTTTACGGAACACAAATATGTCTTTTACATGATTTGTAGTAATAAAAAAACTATATCAGTTATATGGCAGTTCCAAAGAAACGCACATCGAGATAAAAAAAAATCGAAATATTCTTTGAAAAAGAAGAGGTTTTTTGGACAGCATTGAAATTTTATTCATTAGCGCAATCAATTTTTACAGAAAATTTAAAATTTTTTTTTGTATAAAAAATACAAATGTTGAAATACTATATATATATATATATAATTGATTTGGTAGTTGGTTGTTTGTAAAAATAGTGAATAATTTATCTATCTTTATATATTAGTCTTGAATGAGAGTAATTTAAAGTGTAAGATGCATTTTAGATGATAAAGAAAAATGATGTTTATATGCTTGATTTTTAATTATTTACTAAGTTGTATTTAAGTTGAACATGAGTTATACACAACTTAAGATATAAATAATACCATCCACTAATAAAATAAAACATGTGAATCTTTGATAAAAGAAAAAAAAAAGAGGTTAATGATTTCATATTATATAACTAGTTGTGCATGCGTTTATAACTTGAGAAATGAATGGATTGATTATCACCTTAACTTTTTAGATGCTTCACTTTAAGTACAGCTTGCATTTTGAAAAAGTCAAATTAATCTAACATGCAAAAGTTTAATTTTTCACATTTTAGATCTTATTAAGAGTTTATAATATAATAGAATTTTCTTATATATTTATCTAATTAATTGATGTTCAAATAATTTTAAATTTTTATTTTTTATTTAATTTTAACACATTAATAATATATATTAAAATTAATTATTTTATTTTATTAAAATAATTTTAAAATATAGATATATAAAAGTAAAAAGTAAATCTTTTAATAATGTTAAATTGATACCTATTTTATTATATCAGAAATAATAAGGCCCAAAAATAAAAAAAAAATAAAAATAAAAAAATTCAAAGACTGGAAACGAAGCGTTTAGATTTAGAACATTGAAGAACACAGTGTGCAGGTTCGTCGATCTTCCTTCGTCTATCGTCATCTTCTTCTTCTTCTCCCTTCGCGTTAGGGTTTCCAGATATCCAATTTCCCCTCTTTTCTTAACCTCCTTGCTCCAATCATATTGCAATTTCTCGCAAATTTCATCTCTGCAATTCATCAATTCGCGATATATTGGCCTTCAAGGTACCGTATTCCTCTTTGAGATGCAATTTTTATTGTTAGTTAGCTTAGTATCTTTTCTGGATTTACAATTCACTTCAATTTTAATTAAGTTTATTTATTTTTAAATAATTTCAGTACCACTCTAATGTTTGTGAATATTAATTATATGTGCATGATTAATTAAGTAGGTGTGGATTCATTTTTTTTCTGTGCCTGTAAGCTACATTGTGAAGTTTGACTCTGTACCTGAATTTAAAAAAATTATGATCCACAAGTTATTCGAGTGAGTTGCAGCTGAGGCATATTTTTTATTCTCAGGGAAAAAAAATTGATTTTTGTTGTTGATCACAGGGAACTAAATCTTGTATCTTTGGTGCATTTGAATACCATAGAATGAGCATACACTAGGGTGAAAAAAAATGCAGGCTGAGGCACAAATCTCGGTTAATCCGGATACTAACCTTAACCCGGAGAATGCTATTTCAATCCGAAATGGGGATCCTGTTGTTTCCTCATCTCTTTCAAATGCAACCACAACTCAACAGCCAGGTTGCTTGTTTACTTTCGTCCCTAATTTGTTTCATTATGACTTACGAGTGATGTCAGGCTTTGATGATTAATATGTTTCAATGGTTGAGAAGTAAAAGGTATCATTCCCTTGTCTTTTGTAGCTCCGAAGAAACCGACAAGGCAGTGGGCTGCTTGGACTCGTCAAGAAGAGGAAAGCTTCTTCACTGCGTTACGACAAGTTGGGAAGGTATATTTATATTTACTGATTTTGCTTTCCCTGTGGTTGTTTTGTTGTTAATAATTACTAATTGCATTACTCTTAAATGTAGAATTTCGAGAAAATCACTTGCCGTGTGCAGAGTAAAAACAAGGATCAGGTACCTGTTACGAGGCTTTATCATCCGCTTCAGCTTGCCTACATGATCTTTTACCCCTCATTTATAAGTTTTGGGTTTTATTGCCAAGCTAATAGCCTTCATTGTTTCCCATTTTTCACTCTTTGTTTCTCCTGGATGATGATTCGCAGGTCAGGCATTATTACTATCGGCTTGTGAGACGGATGAACAAACTTCTTGGTCCAGGATTGTGTTTAGATGCCAAAAACTCGAAAGATACCAATGCTGCAATGCTTCGCTGGTACACAACTGTCTCAATGGGTTTTTGTCAAATGAAGTGCATATGTTATATATATATATATTCTACGGAATGGCTTAGAAGTAGAAGAGATCTAATTCGTCTTTTTAGTTTTATCATTTCATAGTAAATTCCTGAATAAGATTTGAGGATAGTATTATATCAATTGATAATTTTGCATTGAAAATTTCTTAGGAATGATTAAGATACTCTCCTCAAATTATCTGACCTTTGACACAGGTGGTCTTTATTAGAAAAGTACAGCTGCAAAGCCTCAAAGCTTCACTTAAAGCCCCGAAGGTTCAAAGTTTTTGTGGAAACCTTGGTTAGTCAAGACTATACATTTGTCTTTGCATTTTAATTTTGAATATCTTAGTGTGTTTGGGAACTCACCTATTCTTGTTGCCATGAAGGAGCACCAACTTTTGAAGGACAGGAAGAAGAACGTAAAAAAGAAACCTCTGCAGGCGGTAAACTGTCCTCCTCCTGCTCCTAACACAGTTTCAAATCAAAGTAGAGCATCAGTAAATGATCCTCGTGCAGTTAAACTGGTTATTGTTGATAGTCAAAATATTTTAAAGCTTGGGCCTTCAAAACCACCATTGAAGCGCAACATAAACATGGGTGTTAACCGTAGTAACACAAAGGGAGATTCAATTACCATGAAGCCCTCAAGGCAGCGAAAGAAATCTGGTGATTCTTTTTCATTTCCCCTTTGAGATATGATAATATAGATCTAAAATAAATTCATGTATCTTATTTTACATTTAAAAATAAACGGAAATTTACTCTTTGATGTTTCTATCTATCAGGTGTGATCACAACTGCAGCATATAAAAAGTGGGAGAAGGCTGCAATTGCTGGTGTTTCTTTAGTTGCAGATGCTGCTGAGCATTTGGAGCGAGCTTCCTCTGGTAAGGAGGCTGAAAATGACCAGGAGAATAATCTAGGTAGTTGTTACCATGAGAGCTTTATCTAATCTTTGCTCCCAAAAGGGCTTACTATAGCTATTCTGCGATTTCACACTTATTCTTCCATCTTTGTCCAGGAGAAAAATGTTCTGATCCTGCTAATTATGTACTGCCCCCTTTGCCCACATTTCCACAAAATCATGTAGATAACAATGTACATAATAGTATGAAACTTAAGCTGCAATTATTCCCAATTGATGAACCTACTCGAAGAGCATTGGAAATGGTGAGCATGAAAGAAAACCAACTAACATCTTACGGTAGTACTGCAAAAGTGCTTTAGAAAGCGATTTACATATTGATTTTTCTTCTTTCTTTCTTTGTTACTCCTAGGATAAGCATAACCCATACCTGGAGCTTACACTTAGTGCAAGAAAGAAGATATCATCAATTTTGGAACATCTAAACCGTAAGTGGGGGAATTCAAGCATAGCAACGGGAGAATTAATGATTTTTCCCTATGGTACTCAAAGGGAGAATTTGGTAAATTATCATAGATGGACCCAGGAATCTACTCTTAGTGCTGCAGATATATATGCAATGATTGGAAGTCCACACATATTTCGTTTGAGGTACCTCATTTCATTTCCATGTTGCTTTCTTGATTTAGTTTCATATAAGAAGTAACTAAACATCAATAGTAAGACATGCCACTCAACCTTGTATGAAAAACTAACCATATCAACACTCTAATATTTATATATATTCTGTGAAGGTATGGCTGGATTTCCAACACTGAGCTTGAGTTATTAAATATGCAAGCCCCGGTAGTAACTGGCAGCATGCTTGGACTATCAAACAATAGTGTGAACAATACTATGGGTCAGATGCTGAATCCTGAAGCACTCCCTATTCCTTCAACTAACAATCATTCCTTGGAGCTCTCTGAAGAACGAGGAACGTCCATGATCAGAAACTGTGCTAACACTACTTCCACTGATTTGCCTAATACTAGAGACAACAGCGAATACCTGAATACAAGAACTGATGATTTCTGTGATC
The DNA here is from genome assembly GCF_000817695.3 of Arachis duranensis. NCBI lineage: Eukaryota > Viridiplantae > Streptophyta > Magnoliopsida > Fabales > Fabaceae > Arachis > Arachis duranensis. The sequence goes on from NC_029772.3 coordinate 10,158,568, forward strand.
CTACAGCAAATGTACCATGGCGTGGAAAAAATGTTGGGGATAGAACTGTGACTAGACAGTTGGAAGATGCGGTATTTGTTGTTCTCTCATATTTTATTTCATTAGCTCTGAGATTATACTGTAGATTTTCACCCTATTGTACTTCTTTGGCACTTCTGCATAAATTTTCATATTTCTCCTTGAGATCTTGAGCATAATACACTCATCTTTTTAGATTGTGAAGATCTAAAAAGCTTTGCTTTTAAGTTTCTGGTTGGGTTTGTATGGTTTTGTTATGATGTCTGATGTATAATTACTAGCATCTATATCTATAATGCTACTTGTTTGTATTCAGGATGAGATGAAGTTAAGCAGTGGAACTGGTCTGTCAGCTGGTGAGTGGGCTGACAGCCTTACCAACATTAGTGTGGGGGACCTACTTTCAGGAGTTTCTCAAGATCTTGAAGATAACTGTGTTGATAATCGTATTGCTGAAAATTGTCATGGTCTTCAGCAAATTCCTTTCAGTAGTGATTCTTTCGATGCTGCTATTGCTGCTCATATCTCTAGACACCAAGACAGGATGGGACAACCAACCATGGCATCCCACATGTCTTCGATATGGGATGCTGAAGAGACATGCGATGCTTTCTTGTTTAAAAAGGATCCTATTCCTCATAAAGATGGTACTTGTCTATCACCAATTGCTACGTTAGATTCTGAAAATGTGGTCCTTGGAGGGTCCGAGAAATTTGAAAAGGTGACTCTTCTTCCTTTTGTTTTCTATCAAAAATTCTTTGCAAATTTAAATAAGATCTAATTTTCTCCATTTTTACTGCAGCTGTCACCTGAAAGAGAGAGGCTTGTGGATGATTTTGCTCAAACTGACCATATGGATAGTGGTGAGTCGGATGCAGAGGCCCAGCATCAATTAGCAAAAGATTTCAATGGACTAGCGGATATCTATTGGGTATGTTCCTTGCTGCAAGAGAAGCAAACCTAAATAACTACAAATAGGGAGTTATAACGAATATGTTCCGCACTCTGAACCATCTGTCAACACTAGCTCTATGAACTTAAATCTTTGAATCATTATTGCATTTTTGAAACTTTTTTTTTACACTTAGTGGCATCTGATTTTGAAGAACATATTACAGAATACATACATGTTAGTTTATTCCGACCTAATCTTTCTTTACTATCATCATGTTACAGCCTGATTCTCTGGGACCATTGGATCTGGATATACCATCAACCAAGTATCACAGTGAAGATCTAATTCTGAGTGATAGCCTTAGTGGTCTGAANNNNTTTGGGTTTGACAAGAAGGAAGCATCATCAGCAGTTGAGGCTCGAGAAGTTTCTCCTCTTTCGGATTTTAAAATTGGAAGTGAAAAATGAGCCTCAGCAGTCAGCATGATCGGATCATCTTGGTAACATTATCGTTCTTCGGCATGAATTTTTCTGGCTGAATCAATGTTCTGATTAACATTTTACTTAAACTTACTTGACTTGAGGTGTGCAAGCTGAAAATGAGACACTTCACACTTCCTGTATATGTTTCTCTAATCTGGGTCTTTCCCCTTCTGTACAAAAAAGAAGTTCATCAAAGGATTTCACTGTATCAACCCCTTGTTTGATTGTGTTAGCTTCTGTAGAAATACATCTGTTGTTTTAAGAAATCTTAACCCCTCTTTTATTCTTAGCTTCTATACTTTGTATTTTTTTAGTAGAGTTCATAATGTGGGGCAGGGTAAAATTAAGATTCTTTCAAAGAATGACATAACTTTTGGTGGAAGTGTCTTCCCTTTTGTTAAACAACCAAACAAGCTATCATATGAATCTTTTCAAAAACTTTTAGATCTTGCAAAAACTTTTCGTCCTTAAAATTGGGTTGATTTTGATACCACCACCATGTATAAGTTGGATTAGTTCGGAAGGAATCGTTATATTTGCATTTCTTTTGAAGGAAAATGTACAAGTTTGAATCCCTAATTTGTATCCCACTATCCCAAATATATTAAATACGGGAATTTAATTTTGATGCACCGATTATGCAAAACATTTTATACAATGATTTAATTTAACTTATGTTTTTAAATAACTTTTAAATAATAAGATTGAAGTTAATTACCTTTGCTTATATGATAATACACGATTAATACTGTCTGAGTAAAACCGATGCTATATGAAAATTAAATTCTTAAAACAATACATTAACAAACTTCTAAATTAGTCATGTAATTGCCTTGCTTACATCATAAGCAATTATAATTGTTTAGACATCAAAGCATTGCCGTTTTATTTATTTAGCCATGTAAAAGGTGTAATTACTTGTACCAAATGTGATTATAAGATCTTACAAAGGATTAAGTTATCCTAATCATCAGCTACATATAATCGTTTGGTTTAGTGTGATAAGCAATAAGCAATTGATTAATAAAAGGCGCATGTTCATAAATTTGAATTTATCGGCTAACTTTGTAAATGGAATTTTGCTATATTAGCTTTACATGGCAAGTAAACATTTAATTTAGTCTCTGTCTATTCTTTCAAAAGACAAGGCGATTTT
>NC_029772.3:10161154-10180690 GCF_000817695.3 Arachis duranensis
CATCCAAAAAAAGAAAAACATTTCAGCCTCTAACAAAGATAATACGATTCTTCTGTTAAAAAAAATGTTAAATAGTAACAGAAATTAATATTGTAAGACTTTTATTTGTAATTTTTGGGAGTTTTAAACTCCTCACAATTTTTTTTTTCTACAATAAGACTAGCTACCATTATCACTATCAAGTCTTTCTCTTCGTTATCATTATAATTTCTATCTATACTATTTCAATTATGCAATCATATCTTGTCATCGTCATTATCTCTTCTACTATGGTCAATACCAACAACAACACCATCAACATCCCCATTCTCTTCTCTCATTTCTTGTCGAAGCTATTTTTCCTTTTTGATAGGTTTTAGTATTGTAATTACTTTTTCTTCTTGTGATGTCACTTTTTGCAATGATCTTTCTCCACTTAACTATTACTAATAAAAAAAATTTTAAAAATAAATTTATTAATAATTTGTGGGAATTTACAATTTCTACAAATTACAAATAAAATTTCTACAAAACTAATTTTTGTTACTATTTAATGAATTTTTTTTAATAGAAGAATCGTATTATCAGGAGCTATAGTGTCCCTTTTTTTCTTTTTTTTATAAGAATCACTTTGTCCTTCAAAAGAATAGATAAGAACCAACTTAAATGTTTACTCTTATATGGCTATTGTTTTCTCTAAAATTTGATTGCAATAACATTCTCATCCATTGGCTTATAATGGGCGCAATGAAGGTAGTACTTATACAGCTGGTGCGTGTTTGGATTTTGGTGGCACCGTAAGTCAATGGCACACAATGGCATATGTTAGTGTCTTACAATCTTGACAGTTGACAATCGGATGTTGAATCTTGTCTTCAACACCACATGGTAGGGTAAGATTGTTAATTAGCTAAGGTTGCAAAATTGCTTCAAGATAACCAAGATAAGAAACCCGTTAGTATTTCGGTTAAGGTTGCTATTATCCTTTGTATTTATTCTCACTTTAAATGCATTTTTTTTCTTTCTTTTCTTTTTCTTTATTGGTCAATCACAATGCTTATATTCTTAATTAATACAAAATAAGATTTTAGTCAGAGGATAATTCATCTTTTCATGATTCTTTTTTTAAAAATAAAATCAAGACTGTTAAAGAGAAGTATATGAAAGATGACATAAGGCTTCCATGGGAACTTGGCATTCTTTGTTTGTCTATTTAGAATGATAAAGTCAATCAAATCTTAGCATTCATTTATGAGGATAAATAGAGGATCTGAAACTCATAGGCTATCTCCCTGAACATTGAACAAAGTAGTGCACCAAAGTAATGTTAATTGCACTGTATTCTTCATATGTGGAATCTACCACCAATGGATCATAGACCCTGATAATTAATTACCACAATTCTACATCTTCAAGTGGCCACTAGCCTCTAGTTAAGCTTTCAGCCAAAAAGAAATGAACTGGAGAACAAAATCCATAAGTTACAGTCAAAGTAAAACCATTACTCATCTTGAATGGGCACATTTTAGACCAAGCATGGCATAGAAACAAGAACTACAGCAGAAACTCCAGAAAATAAATGTCGAAATAGCTACCGGTCGCCATGATTTGGTGTCTGGGCGTCGGGTCTCAATGGAAGTACGGATCACGTGCCGAGAAGGAGCATTCTTGCCGACTAACACTTCTATACAATTCCTAGTCTGGTCCTTGTTTTTCTCATTTTATGGAGAAATGCCCACAATCTCTGATAGGCGGATTCATGCATGCGGTTGATTATGACTAAGATTCATACCTGTAACGGGAATCTACAGGGAGGATTATCAGGAGAGGCAGCTCTTTCAAATAGGAAGCTGGTAACTCCATAAGCATTATTAGTTCATTGGTTAAAATGTCAGTGGCTGCTTTTCTCGTTCCTAGACTTTGAAGCAGCCCATTTAAAGTAACCACAGTTTGCTTCCGGGTTAGACGAAGGCCCCTGTAAGAAGAAACACATGTTAATATTAACACAAGTCTGAATTGGCAGAAAAGATGCATGATTTGCAGCAGAAGCATGATATTCAAAACCACTACGGAGGTGAATTACCTCAGCACGGGAACAAACGTAAAACCGGCGTCCACAATTGGGTCCTTGTTTCTTCACTACCCGAGCAACACATGGTTCCTTATGGCCCTTGCAGAGTGGTATACTGTTCTGCATCAATTGATGTATTCTTTGCCATTCCAGTGAAGCCATATTACTCTTTTCTTTCTTTATAGAACTCTCAGTTAGTTTAGCTAAATTCAGATCACATGCATCAGTATCCAAGCTACATTGCTTGGGACTGTCACTATTATCACACACCGACTGAGTTTCAAGTTCGCAAGGGTCAGGTTGTGAGGTTTCTGTCTTATTATCTAAATTATCAGTACAAGAGTCATTGGCACCATTTTCAATATTTGAACTTTTCTTGAAAAATGACATGAGGGAGAGCTGGGACCATTGATTTCTAGCCTTTTTCTTGGATACATTGCACTGCATGGTTATTGATTTTGTATATTCACTTCCTGATTTTGAAACAGCCTCCTGAGAAGAACTTCCACAAGTATCGTTGAACTCCAAAATGCTACCTTCAGAACCCTGGCTTGGAGGATAATTATTATTATCACATGGAAACATGGCAGGCAAACCAGTTTTTTCGACTGGTTCTTCGATGCCCTCAGAAACTTGTCTTTTCATCAAAACTGACACTGGAAACAAGAAAAAGGCTCAGAAACAACAAAACATTAAATTCTTCTTTTTTTATTTAAATGTCATTCATGTTTATACCTATAGTTTGCTGTAAGCCATGAACCATGGGAACATATCTAGAAGATAAAGAGGGAGTACTATGTAAAGAGACATCAGGAATATCAACTAAAGTCATAAAAACTGGGGCATGATCAGATCCTTCCAGCTTGATGCTCCGTCCTCCTTTCCATCTGTGTGCACTGAGCATATCATAAGGTTAAAACTTATATTCTAGTGTCAAGAAAGGCATACAGCACTAATCTTGATCATATGATACAGTACTGCTAAAGAACCACATAAGTGGGAAGAAGATGCACAAATATATGTCAACTAAACAAAAGAAACACAACTTGCAAAAGGAAGGAGATGATATTTGCAGCTCCCATGTACATAACAAAGGGCATGTTATGGTAGTACCAAATATTTAAAATTATTTTCCAAAATAACTCAGAATAAATAGCTTACAACTTACATCATATGCAATGCATGCATATTACCTTAGTATGCTTTCAGGTTTAGCCCGTTTATACTGTGTCAAAATGTCACACTCCTGAACATGGCATCTTACAAAGCTATGGCATTGCATGTCACCTGATTCATGTAAGCATGAACCAGCACAAAGAATATGGTCAATTCTACTGCCGAAGTTGAATACTTCAGCACCTGTACTTTGCGACCAGCATGTATATGCTTCCCTTCTGCATAAAATATCGAAACATAAAAATTGACCAACAGTTTTGGCACCACTGACATCGAACAATAAATGTAGCTCAAGCACCATACTTATCAGGATGCTTTGTTCTGAAGACATCAGAAAATTGGCCTCCATTTTCAAGTAATATTGATCTGAACCATCTTCTAAACCTACACAAAATTCAGGTGAAGAAATGATTCGCAGCATATTACTGATATTTAGAAGTAGTGAAGTACTTCATATATAACTCTGGCATTCAGCTTACTCATTATTGTCAAACTCAGGTCCTGCATCACATCGATCAATTGCAGATGGCGCGATGTTGAGATCACCAACAACAATTATTATCCTTCCCATATGCAGAAGAGACTCCCATCTTTTCTAATAGAGAAACTATAAATATCAATGAAACAGAACAAGATAAACACTAAAACATAGAAAATCCTCGGCTCTTCAAAACAAAGAAACAGAGGAAACAAAATTGAGTACAAACGTTGATATTAACATATCCAAATTTTTTAAAACTAAATACAGTTTCCTAAGAATAATTTACAAGCCAGCATACACCAAAAAAAACAAAGAGAAACTACCAGATTTAATTTCAGTCGGGTTTATGCTAAATATATGAGAGGCAAATGGTTTTATGATCACCATTTTACAGTTGAATAAGCTAATTCAAATTTCACCAATTAGTTTGGATTGGAGAATCCCGAACGTTGTTCCCAAATTATACACTAGTCATATAATTAATTTGTTCCGAAACCATATTAACATTTTAAATACCTGTAATATCTGGTAAAATTTTTGTTTAAACTGAATCCTTTCTTCGTCATCACCTCCGGCTCTTGGTCCATACACATTGAAAAGAACTGGACAGAACAAATATAAATTCATGCTAAAATTGTAACCGGGTAAACAAGGGAGCGAGCTTTCTGTTCTAATTATTTCAATAAGCATATGTACACAGGACACTCACCAAAGTGATCGTGATCAGTGATAACGCATCGCCCTTCGCTATCAACACTAAGAAGCTCATCTTGTGAAAATTCCTCAATATCTTCCGCTAGGAAAGGTAATTCGACTTTGCAAGCTTCGGAATTTCCCATAAGACCAGTAAAGCCTTCTTCTGCTGATACTGGCAAGGCTACTTCACCACTTGCAAATGCCAACTTCACACGACAAAATGTGATGACACCTACACAACACAATCAACAGAATTCACTGCTTTAAAGGAAGAATGCTATTCCAAAAACTCCTCATGATGAACAGTACTAAGGCATCTTTGTAAAAAATAGTATTCTTGAGAATAAAACTACTCTAAGCTTTTGCTTTTTTATTACAAGCCATTTCAAACTCAAAAACATATGCTCATTCAAACACACAATGCAAGCAAATCAATTTTTCAACCAATCAACAAAAGAGGTTAACTTTTACAACTATAACATTACAAAGGATTTTGAAGTTGTATACTTTGATTACGGTCGCATTTGTTTCTCACTTTCAAAAAATGTCATTTTTATTTCTCAACACAGTTGACAAAGCTGAAAAATAGTTTTTTCTTATTAGAAGCTACTCTAAAATTTGATTGTTCTTCCAACTCTCATTGTTTTACAAAATTCGTACAAATATTTAAAAGATAAACAAAAAATTCCACTCGCCCTAAGCAAGTATAGATTGGGGAATGCGATTTGAGAGTTTTGATTTGCATGGAAAGTGTGAAGGGCAAAGGAAGAGTGTTGCGAAGAGGTTGGTTACCGGAATAGCCGGTACGGCCTTTCTGGGAGGAGCGGGAGCAGGAGAAGAAGGATTCATAACCGGGGGCCATGACGAGATCGGCGGTGAGTTCTTGACGGCGGAGCTTCGTCTCCTGGAAGCAAATGATGTCGGCGTCGAAAGAGTTGAGAAGATTCCGAAGAGAACCGAACTGCGCTACGCGCTGCCGAAGGCCGTTCACGTTGTACGTCACTATCTTCATTCTCTCTCTCTCTTCGCGCCTTCCTTTCGCGGTTCTGCTCAGCTCGCAGCGTGGCCGGTGTGTTCTTAACGGGGTTAATATTGTAATTAGCCCATGATAGATTTTTTTTATTAGTTGTCGATATTATTCCCTAATCCTATCGGTTCAGAATTAATTTATGGTAAATCTAAATTCTATTTAAAAATTTGTCATTGGTCCATAAATTATTATTTATACAAGACAAAATTTAAATTTTGATATTTATTTAAGTAAATAAATGAACGACCAATCTAAATAGGTTAGTCACAAAAAAAAAATCTAAATAGGTTAATTTATCAGAGTTTAGTGGGAGTACATACTCCGTACTCTGTACAATTTTAAAAATCGAAGATAAGCGGCAGAATGAGTGGGGAAGAGACTTTGAGAGTGAAACACGACGAGACAGCCGATAATGTCGGCGGAAGAGATAAGGGGGAGAGATTGCATTAAGGAAAAGGAAGATCATATTTCGGGAGGGGTTTCTAAACCTTTGAAGGTTTCTTTCAAGGATAAAGTTGTGGATTCTAAGATTGTTAAAACTTTTTCACTTGGTAGTTTTTAGAAAGTAAGGAGATCTCTTGCATGTTTACCCAAGAAACTAAGAATTGTTTGGCAGAACCTTATAAGAATGCTATAGTGATTAAGATGCTAGGTAAACATTATAGCTACACTGCATTGTCTCATAAACTCCGAACGGTATGGCGGATTAAGGAAGGTTTTGATTTATTAGACGTGGAGTTTGACTACTTTCTTGTGAAGTTTAATGTGGCTGAGGAGCGAGAAAAGGTTCTCTTAGGAGGTCCATGGATGATTGAGGAAAATTGTGACAGTGAAGTCTTGGGATCAAGATTTTAGATCAAGTGAAAACTGTTTTGGAGCAACTTTAGTGTGGATTAGAATTTTCGACTTACCAATTTGGTGCTACCAAGAAAATGCAATGCTCCGTATTACGGCTGCAGTTGGCATTCCCGTCAAGGTTGATTTGGCAACAAAATTAGCTGAAAGAAAACGATATGCTCGAGCCTGTGTTCAGATAGATTTAGGAATTCTAGTGACTAAGAATTCTAGTGACTAAGAAGATTCTTGTTGAAGGTGTTGAATATGAGGTTGAATATGAAAGTCTTCACCTTATTTGTGACTCCTGTCTCAAGTTTGGTCATGATATGAAGGTGTGCAAGACTGACAGCAATACGACAGGAGGAACTAATGCCAAGGTAGTCGGCAATGTAGCAAAGCAGCCAAAAAATTCAAATTCAAAAAATCCAGTGCATGTGAAAAAGGCAAGTTTTAATTTTGGCAAGATTCTTTGAGATGAGACTGTAAATGTTGCTGTTCCAGATTTGGTGGAGAGTAATTTGCATGTTGTTCATGTAGACCATGCACAACATGAGGATTTGGAAGGCTGGACTCAAGTGATTAGGAAAGGAAAGTATAAAATGGGTCAAAAGCCTTCTCCTAGCACCCATCAAGTCCAACCAAAAGCAAAGAAGACTCCTAATAAGGCTACCAATACTTGGACAAGACCTAATCACCAACGTACAACACATGCTACTGGATCCAAAGTAAAATTAAGCAGGGGCATCAATATTGGAAAACCGGTTAGTGTGGCTTCTTCGGAAACCCGGCACAATGTTCATCATCAATAGCAAGCTGAGACAACAAATAGCACTGTGCGAAAGTGTCCTCACCCAAACTCTTTGCAGAATTTACCAGTAGATAAGGATGGAGCATCGACGACGGGTGTGGCGCAAGTTTCGACGGAGAAAATTATGCTGCAACTTGAGAGTCTATTAAAGGCGGGATCGTCGAAGACAGGGACATCATGTTAAGTCTCGGGTTTGTTATTGGAGCTCCCTTTTTGCTGTTTTTTATGGTTAGTTTCAATATCATAGCCTGGAATGTGAGGGGTGCATATAACAAGATGGCCCGTGTGCATTGCAAAAATTTGGTGAGAATATATAAACCATCTTTCTTCTTTCTCTTTGAAACTCATACCATGTTTAATAATTTGAAGAATTTTTGGGATAAGTTAGGTTTTCATTGTGTTGGTATTGAGGAAGCAGTAGGACACATGGGTGGCATTTGGTTTCTATCTTCTATTGCTAATGCTTCTTGTGTGGTTATTGACCAAATTGACCAATGTATCACAGTGAAAGTGAGTGTGAGTAACTTAGTTTGGCTTTGTAGTGCAGTGTATGATAGTCCTCAATTCGAAAAAAGAAGTATGCTTTGGGATCATTTGCGTTCTACTAATTCAGGCCATAATTGACCGTGGATGGTCGTTGGTGATTTTAATGAGATTGTGGCGCCAGACGAGAGTACAAGTGCTTATTTTTCTTCTCACAGAGCTAGTCTATTAGCTACTACTCTAGATGACTGTGAGCTCTTTGATCTTAAAATAACTGGTAGGAGATATACTTGGTATAAAGCAGTTCAGGCTGGCAAGGACTTGGCTAAAAAGTTGGATAGAGCTCTAGTTAATGAGGCGTGGATGACAATATTTTCTGAGGTATATTCTGAAATTCTTAGCAGGTTTCATTCTGATCATTGTCCTATTTTAGTTCGTTGTCATGGTGGCCGCAGAGTGAAAGGTTCTCGTCCTTTTAGGTTCCAAACTGCATGGGCAACACATCCTTCTTATAAACATGTTATTAATAAGGCTTGGAATCAAGAGTTTGGAGGCGTTACTGAAAGGCTTAAGATGGTTCAACAGGCTTCTTTGGATTTTAACTCAAAGATTTTTGGAAATATTTTTGTGCGAAAAAGTAACCTGGAATATCATATTGATCTGATTCAACGGCGTTTGGAGATTACCAATGTGTTGTCTCTTAGAATTAAAAAAGGTGAATTAAGGGAAGATTATAATAGGCTTTTATTGCAAGAGGAACTTTTTTGGTACCAAAAATCTAGAGAGCAGTGGGTCAAGTATGGGGATAGAAACACTAAATTATTTCATCTTCAGACTTTGGTGCGTAGAAACCATAATAGAGTACATGGATTATATGTTAGAGATGGGTCTTGGTCTACTGATCCAGATATTCTCCAGGAAGAAGCCCTCTCTTTTTACAAGAATCTATTTGGTACAACGGAAGAGGTTGAGGTTGATTGTTTAGGGAATGTTCCGATGCCCACTCTAAGCACCAAGGCTTGTGCTAGGTTAATTGACCCTTTCTCTTCTGCAGAAGTCAAGTCAACAGTATTCAGTATAAGCCTTTTAAGACTCCTGGTCCAAATGGTTTTCAAGCTTATTTTTTTTAAAGAATATTGGGAGATAGTAGGCACTGAGATTTGGAATATTATTCAGAGCACTTTTTGGGGAGAGTACTTAAATCCTAGCATCATGGAAACTCTGATTGTGCTTATTAAACCCTACTTTTATGAAGGATTTCAGGCCTATTAGCTTGTGTAATGTTGTTTATAAAATTATCACCAAAGTATTGACTAATCGGCTTCGGCCTTTTCTTCCAGATATTGTTAGTCCTTTACAAGGAGGTTTTATTCCAGGTCGTGGTGCTCCTAATAATATTATTGTGGCCCAAGAAATTTTGAATTTCATGAAGCATACAAAATTCAAGAAAGGTACTCTTACTTTTAAAATTGATCTTGAAAAAGCTTATAATAGGGTAGATTGGAGGATTTTGGAGAGTACTCTCACTGCTTTTGGTTTTCCTATCATCACTGTTAATTTGATTATAAATTGTGTCCGTGCATCATCTCTTTCTATTATGTGGAATGGGAATAGATTGGATAGTTTTACTCCTAGAAGGGAGGCTTAAACAGGGCGATCCAATGTCTCATTACTTATTTGTGCTTTGTATGGAAAGACTTGCTTGCTATATATCTCATAAGGTGGTCGAGGGTGTGTGAAAACCAGTTTCTGTCACTAGGGGTGGCCCAAAATTTTCTCATTTGATGTCTGCAAACGATCTCTTACTTTTTTGTCAGGCTACAAAGAGTCAGGTCCAAATGGTTATGCATTCTCTTAATATTTTTTGCAAGGCATCTGGCATGAAAGTGAATCTTGAAAAGTCTAAAACTTTTTGTTCTAAAAATGTGACTGCTCGGAAAAGAGATATTTTTACTAGTGTTTCTTCAATACATTTTGCTTTGGACTTAGGAAGATATTGATGAGCGGATAATTTATACGCTTTTTGGCATTGTTTTTAGATAGTTTTTAGTATAATCTAGCTACTTTTAGGGATGTTTTCATTAGTTTTTATGCTAAATTCACATTTCTGGACTTTACTATGAGTTTGTGTGTTTTTCTGTGATTTCAGGTAATTTCTGGCTGAAATTGAGGGGCCTGAGCAAAACTCGGATAAAAGGCTGACAAAGGACTGCTGATGCTGTTGGAATCTGACTTCCCTGCACTCGAAATGGATTTTCTAGAACTACAGAACTCCAAATGGCGCGCTCTCAACGGCATATAATAGTCCATACTTTATTCGTGATTAGACGACATAAATTGGCGCTCAACGCCAGTTCCATGCTGCATTCTGGAGTCAAACGCCAAAAACACGTCACGAACCAGAGTTGAACGCCAGAAACACATTACAACTTGGCGTTCAACTCCAAAAGAAGCTTCTGCACGTGTAAAGCTCAAGCTCAGCCCAAGCACACACCAAGTGGGCCCCGGAAGTGGATTTCTGCATCAATTACTTACTTCTGTAAACCCTAGTAGCTAGTTTAGTATAAATAGGACATTTTACTATTGTATTTAGAGTCTTTTGACAATATAACCTTTGACCATTCGGTCTTTTGATTAAGTTTGGGGGCTAGCCATTCGGCCATGCCTGGACCTTCATCACTTATGTATTTTCAACGGTGAAGTTTTTACACACCATAGATTAAGGGTGTGGAGCTCTGTTGTACCTCAAGTTTTAATGCAATTACTACTACTTTCTATTCAATTCAGCTATTCCTATTCTAAGATATTCGTTGCACTTCAACATGATGAATGTGATGATCCGTGACGACTCATCATCATTCTCACCTATGAACGCGTGACTGACAACCACTTCCGTTCTACCTCAGACCGAACGCATATCTATTGGATTCCTTAATCAGAATCTTCGTGGTATAAGCTAGATTGATGGCGGCATTCATGAGAATCCATAAAGTCTAAACCTTGTCTGTGGTATTCCGAGTAGGATTCAGGGATTGAATGACTGTGACGAGCTTCAAACTCGCGATTGTTGGGCATGATGACAAACGCAAAAGAATCAAGGGATTCTATTCCAACATGATCGAGAACCGACAGATGATTAGCCGTGCCGTGACAGAGCATTTGGACCTTTTTCACTGAGAGGATGGGATGTAGCCATTGACAACGGTGATGCCCTACATACAGCTTACCATGGAAAGGAATAAGAAGGATTGAAGGAAGGCAGTAGGAAAGCAGAGATCCAACAGGGACAAGCATCTCTATACACTTATCTGATATTTCCACCATTGAATTACATGAGTAACTCTATCTTTATTTTCTGCTTTATTTATTATTCGAAAACTCCATAACATTTACTATCCGCCTAACTGAGATTTACAAGATGACTATCGCTTGCTTCATACCAACAATCTCCGTGGGATCGACCCTTACTCACGTAAGGTATTACTTGGACGACCCAGTGCACTTGCTGGTTAGTTGTCCGGAGTTGTGACTAAGTGTGATTCACGTTTGAGAGCGCTACCAAGTTTTTGGCACCATTGTTGATGATCACAATTTTGTGCACCAAGTTTTTGGCGCCGTTGTCGGGGATTGTTCGAGTTTGGACAACTGACGGTTCATCTTGTTGCTCAGATTAGGTAATTTTCTTTTTGTTTTATTTTCAAAAAAAATTTCAAAAAAAAATCTTTCAAAAAATTTTTACTTTTGTTTTGGAAAATTATTCTAAATTTTTAAGAATGAATTATAGAGTTTCACAGTAACATGTTGAAGCCTGGTTGGCTGTAAAGCCATGTCCAAATTCTTTTGGACTGATGTTTCCAACCATCATCATAGAGGCAAGTTAATTGAAATATCAGCTGTTGTATGCCTGATTTATATCCTAAAGCTGGCTGGCTATTAAGCTATGCCCAACCCTTAGATCGGAGCTTTAAGCTAACATTGAAAGATTCCTGGAATTCTTCTTAGAAATTTTGAATTTCTTATTCTCTTTTTCCTATATGTTTTTCGAAAAATAAAATAAAAATTATAAAATCATAAAAATCAAAAATATTTTGTGTTTCTTGTTTGAGTCTTGAGTCAATTTTTTAAGTTTGGTGTCAATTGCATGTTTTTTTTTAATTATTATTATGCATTTTTCGAAAATTCATGCATTCATAGTGTTCTTCATGATCTTCAAGTTGTTCTTGGTAAGTCTTCTTATTTGATCTTTAAATTTTCTTGTTTTGTGTTGTATGATGTTTTTCATGTGCATTTTTGCATTCATAGTGTCTAAGCATTAAAGATTTCTAAGTTTGGTGTCTTGCATGTTTTCTTTGCATCAAAAATTTTTTCAAAAATATGTTCTTAATGTTCATCATGATCTTCAAAGTCTTCTTGGTGTTCATCTTGACATTCATAGTGTTCTTGCATGCATCATTGGTTTTGATCCAAAATTTTTATGTTTTGGGTCATAATTGTGTTTATGTTTTGGGTCATAATTGTGTTTTTCTCTCTCATCATTAAAAATTCAAAAATAAAAAAATTATCTTTTTCTTATTTTTCTCATAAATTTCAAAAATTTGAGTTGACTTAGTCAAAATTTTTTAAAATAAGTTATTTCTTGTAAGTCAAGTCAAATTTTCAATTTTAAAAATCTTATCTTTTTAAAACTTTTTCAAAATTCAAATCTTTTTTCATTTTTCTTTCATGATTTTCGAAAATTTCAAAAATTATTTTCAAAATCTTTTCTTAATTTTATTTCAAAATTTTCAAAACTTAACTAACAAGTAATGTAATTGGTTCAAAAATTTGAAGTTTGTTACTTTCTTATTAAGAGAGGTTCAATCTTTAAATTCTAGAATCTTATCTTTTAGTTTTTTGTTAGTTAAGTAATTAATTTTAATTTTAAAAAATTAAATCTTTCTTATCTTATCTTTTATATCATATCTTTTTCAAAATTTTATCTTTTTCAAAAATTTAATTTTAAAATATCTTTTCTAACTTCTTATCTTCTTATCTTTTCAAATTTGATTTTCAACTCTTTTTTTCAACTAATTATTTGACTTTTTGTTTGTTTCTTATCTTTTTCAAAACCACCTAACAACTTTTCTCTCTCTAATTTTCGAAAATACCTCCCTCTTTTTCAAAAATTCTTTTTTTAATTAATTAATTGTTTTAAATTTTAATTTTAATTTTATTTCTTATCTTTATTTTCGAAAATCATTTAACTTCTTTTCAAAATTTATTTTCGAAAATTTCTCCCTCTCTCATCTTATTCTATTTATTCATTCATTTACTAACACTTCTCTTCATCTCAAATCATTGCCCTTATCCTCACCCTTGTGTTTGGATTCTCCTTTCTTTATCCCCTTTCTTCTTCTACTAATAATAAGGAACCTCTTTACTGTGACATAGAGGATTCCTCTTCTTTTTCTGTTCTCTTCTCTTTCATATGAGCAGGAATAAGGAAAAAGACATTCTTGTTGAAGCTGATCCAGAACCTGAAAGGACTCTGAAGAGGAAACTAAGAGAAGCTAAATTACAATAATCCAGAGACAACCTTGCTGAAATTTTCGAACAATAAAAGGAGATGGCAGTCGAACCCAACAACAATAATGCAAGAAGGATGCTTGGTGATTATACTGCACCTACTTCCAAGTTTGATGGAAGAAGCATCTCAATTCCTGCCATTGGAGCAAACAATTTTGAGCTAAAACCTCAATTAGTTGCTCTAATGCAACAGAGCTGCAAGTTTCATGGACTTCCATCAGAAGATCTCTACCAGTTCTTAACTGAGTTCTTGCAGATCTGTGAGACTATTAAGACTAATGGAGTAGATCTTGAAGTCTACAGACTCATGCTTTTCCCTTTTGCTGTAAGAGACAGAGCTAGAGCATTGTTCAACTCTCAACCTAAAGATAGCCTGGACTCCTGGGATAAGCTGGTCACGGCCTTCTTGGCTAAGTTCTTTCCTCCTCAAAAGCTGAGCAAGCTTAGAGTGGATGTTCAGACCTTCAAACAAAAAGATAGTGAATCCCTCTATGAAGCTTGGGAAAGATACAAACAGATGACCAAAAGATGTCCTTCTGACATGTTTTCAAAATGGACCATGATAGATACATTCTATTATGGTCTATCTGAGTTCTCTAAGATGTCACTGGACCATTCTGCAGGTGGATCCATTCACCTAAAGAAAATGCCTGCAGAGGCTTAAGAACTTATTGACATAGTTGCAATTAACCAATTCATGTACACTTCTGAGAGGAATTCCGTGAACAATGGGATGCCTCAGAGGAAGGGAGTTCTTGAAATTGATGCTCTAAATGCCATATTGGCTCAGAACAAAATGTTGACTCAGCAAGTCAACATGATTTCTCAAAGTCTGAATGGATGGCAAAATGCATCCAACACTACTAAAGAGGCATCTTCTGAAGAAGAAGCTTATGATCCTAAGAACCCTGCAATAGCAGAGGTAAATTATATGGGTGAACCTTATGGAAACACCTATAATTCATCATGGAGAAATCATCCAAATTTCTTATAGAAGGATCAACAAAAGCCTCAACAAGGCTTTAATAATGGTGGAAGAAATAGGCTCAGCAATATCAAGCCTTATCCATCATCTTCTCAGCAACAGACAGAGAATTATGAACAGAGTACCTCTAACTTAGCAAATTTAGTCTCTGATCTATCTAAGGCCACTTTAAGTTTCATGAATGAAACAAGGTCCTCCATCAGAAATCTGGAGGCACAAGTGGGCCAGCTGAGTAAGAAAATCACTGAAACTCCTCCTAATACTCTCCCAAGCAATACTGAAGAGAATCCAAAAAGAGAGTGCAAGGCCATTGATATAATCAACATGGCCGAACCTAGAGAGGAAGGAGAGGACGTGAATCCCAATGAGGAATACCTCATGGGACGTCTCTCAAGCAAGAAGGAGTTCCCTAGTGGGGACCCAAGGGAATCTGAGGCTCATATAGAGACTATAGAGATCCCATTAAACCTCCTTCTGCCATTCATGAGCTTTGAAGACTATTCTTCCTCTGAAGAGGATGAAGATGTAACTGGAGAGCAAGTTGCTCAATATCTATGAGCTATCATGAAGCTGAATGCCAAGTTATTTGGTAATGAGACTTGGGAAGGTGAACCTCCCTTGCTCATCAGTGAACTAGATACATGGGTTCAGCAAACGTTACCTCAAAAGAGACAAGATCCTAGCAAATTCTTAATACCATGTACCATAGGCACCATGACCTTTGAAAAGGCTCTGTGTGACCTGGGGTCAAGCATAAATCTTATGCTACTCTCTGTAATGGAGAAGCTGGGGATCATTGAGGTACAACCTGCCATATTTTCATTACAATTGGCAGACAAGTCAGTAAGACAAGCTTATGGATTGGTAGAGGATGTGTTGGTAAAGGTTGAAGGCCTTTACATCCCTGCTGATTTCATAATCTTAGACACTAGGAAGGAGGAGGATGAATGCATCATCCTTTGAAGACCTTTCCTAGCCACAGCAGGAGCTGTGATAGATGTTAACAGAGGAGAATTAATCCTTCAATTGAATGGGGACTACCTTGTGTTTAAGGCTCAAGGATCTTCTTCTTTAACAATGGAGAGGAAGCATGAAAAGCTTCTCTCAGTACAGAGTCAAACAAAGCCCCCACAATCAAACTCTAAGTTTGGTGTTGAATCCCCACATCCAAACTCTAAGTTTGGTGTTGTTTTATTTATCTAATTTTATTTTATTTTCATTGTTCTTTTATGTTTTATTAGGTTCATGATCATGTGGAGTCACGAAAAAATATTAAAATTAAAAACAGAATCAAAAACAGCAGAAGAAAAATCACACCTTGGAGGAAGGACTTACTGGCGTTTAAACGCCAGTAAGGAGCATCTGGCTGGCGTTCAACGCCAGAACAGAGCATGGATCTGGCGTTGAACGCCAGAAACAAGCAGCATCCTGGTGTTTGAACGCCAGGAATATACCCTGAGGAGAGCTGGCGCTGAACGCCAGAAACAAGCATGGAACTGGCGTTCAACGCTAGAAACATGCTGCAGTTGGGCGTTGAACGCCCAACATAAGCATCACTTCGGCGTTTAAATGTCAGAATTGTATGCAAAGGCATTTTACATGCCTAATTGGTGCAGGGATGTAAATCCTTGACACCTCAGGATCTGTGGACCCCACAGGATCATCTCAGGATCTGTGGACCCCACAGGATCCCCACCTACCTCAACTCACCCTCTCTCCTCTTCTTCACATTCATCCTTTCTTTCCCATAAACACTCTTCCTCAAAAACCCTTCAACAATCACCTCAATCTCTCTTCCCAATTACCCACCTTCACCACTCACATCCATCCACCCTTCCCCATAAACCTCATCTACCTTCAAAATTCAAAATCACTTTCCCACCCAACCCACCCAATATGGCCGAACCTTAACCCATCTCCCTCCACTATAGATACCCCTACATTCTTCTTCATTTTCACACAACACAACCCTCTTTTCTCCACCTTGGCCGAAACACAACCTTCTCTCCCTCTCCTCCATATCTTCTTCTTCTTCACCTATTCTTTCTTCTCTTGCTCGAGGGCGAGTATTATTTTAAGTTTGGTGTGGTAAAAGCATAGCTTTTTGTTTTTCCATAACCATTAATAGCACCTAAGGCCGGAGAAACCTCTAGAAAAAGGAAAGAGAAGACAAAAGCTTCCACCTCCGAGCCATGGGAGATGGAGAGATTCATCTCCAAAGCTCATCAAGACCACTTCTATGATGTTGTGGCCAAGAATAAGGTGATCTCTGAGGTCCCTTTCAAGCTCAAGAAAAATGAGTTCCCGGAGATCCGACATGAGATCCAAAGAAAAAGTTGGGAAGTTCTGACCAACCCTATTCAACAAGTCAGAATCTTGATGGTTCAAGAGTTCTATGCCAATGCATGGATTACTAGGAACCATGATCAAAGTATGAACCCGAATCCAAAGAACTATCTTACAATGGTTCGAGGGAAATACTTAGATTTTAGTCCGGAAAATGTGAGGTTGGCATTCAACTTGCCCATGATGCAAGGAGATGCACACCCCTACACAAGAAGGGTCAACTTTGATCAAAGGTTGGACCAAGTCCTTATGGACATATGCGTTGAAGGAGCTCAATGGAAAAGAGACTCCAAAGGTAAGCCAGTTCAATTAAGAAGACTGGACCTCAAGCCTGTGACTAGAGGATGGTTGGAGTTCATCCAACGCTCCATCATCCCCACTAGCAACCGATCTGAAGTTACTGTGGATCGAGCCATCATGATTCATAGCATCATGAATGGAGAGGAAGTAGAAGTTCATGAAGTCATCTCTCTTGAATTCTACAAAATAGCCGAAAAGCCCTCTACCTTAGCAAGGCTAGCTTTTCCTCATCTTATTTGCCATCTATGTTACTCAGCTGGAGTCATCATAGAAGGAGACATCCCCATTGAGGAGGACAAGCCCATCACTAAGAAAAGGATGGAGCAAACAAGAGAGCCCACTCATGGAACCCAAGAGACGCATGAGGAAGCTCGTCATCAAGAAATCCCGGAGATGCCTCAAGGAATGCACTTTCCTCCCAACAACTATTGGGAACAACTCAACACTTCTCTAGAAGATTTGAGTTACAATATGGATCAATTAAGGGTGGAACATCAAGAGCACTCCATCATTCTCCATGAAATTAGAGAAGATCAAAGAGCAATGAAGGAGGAGCAACAAAGGCAAGGAAGAGACATAAAAGAACTCAAGGACATCATTGGTTCTTTAAGAAGAAAGCGCCACCATCACTAAGGTGGATTCATTCCTTGTTCTTATTTCTCTGTTTTTCAATTTTTATGCTTTATGTTTATCTATGTTTTGTGTCCCTACTTCATGATCATTAGTATTTAGTAACTATGTCTTAAGGCTATGAATAATTCCATGAATCCTTCACCTATCTTAAATGAAAAATGTTTCTAATTCAAAAGAACAAGAAGTACATGAGTTTCGAATTTATCCTTTAATTTAGTTTAATTATATTGATGTGGTGACAATACTTTCTATTTTCTGAATGAATACTTGAACAGTGCATATTTTTTATCTTGTTGTTTATGAATGTTAAAATTTTTGGCTCTTGAAAGAATGATGAAAAAGAAAATTGTTATTGATTGTCTGAAAAATCATAAAATTGATTCTTAAAGCAAGAAAAAGCAGTGAAAAAAACAAAAGCTTGCGAAAAAAAAGTGCCGAAAAAAATTAGAAAGAAAAAGAAAAAGCAAGCAGAAAAAGCCAATAGCCCTTAAAACCAAAAGGCAAGGGTAAAAAGGATCCAAGGCTTTGAGCATCAATGGATAGGAGGGCCCAAGGAAATAAAATCCAGGCCTAAGCGGCTAAATCAAGCTGTCCCTAACCATGTGCTTGTGTCATGAAGGTCCAAGTAAAAAGCTTGAGACTGAGTAGTTAAAGTCGTGATCCAAAGCAAAAAGAGTGTGCTTAAGAGCTCTGGACACCTCTAACTGGGGACTCTAGCAAAGCTGAGTCACAATCTGAAAAGGTTCACCTAGTCATGTGTCTGTGGCATTTATGTATCCGGTGGTAATAATGGAAAACAAAGTGCTTAGGGCCACTGCCAAGACTCATAAAAGTAGCTGTGTTCAAGAATCAACATACTTAACTAGGAGAATCAATTAACACTATCTGAACTCTGAGTTCCTATAGAAGCCAATCATTCTGAACTTCAAAGGAAAAAGTGAGATGCTAAAACTGTTCAAAAGCAAAAAGCTACAAGTCCCGCTCATCTAATTAGAATTAATATTCATTGATATTTTGAAATTTATAGTATATTCTCTTCTTTTTATCCTAATTGATTTTCAGTTGATTGGGGACAAGCAACAATTTAAGTTTGGTGTTGTGATGAGCGGATAATTTATACGCTTTTTGGCATTGTTTTTAGATAGTTTTTAGTATAATCTAGCTACTTTTAGGGATATTTTCATTAATTTTTATGCTAAATTCACATTTCTGGACTTTACTATGAGTTTGTGAGTTTTTTCTGTGATTTCAGGTAATTTCTGACTGAAATTGAGGGACCTGGGCAAAACTCTGATAAAAGGCTGACAAAGGACTGCTGATGCTGTTGGAATCTGACCTTCCTGCACTCAAAATGGATTTTCTGGAGCTACAGAACTCCAAATGGCGCACTCTCAACGGCTTTGGAAAGTAGACATCTAGAGATTTCTAGCAATATATAATAGTCTATACTTTATTCGTGATTAGACAACGTAAACTGGCGCTCAACGCCAGTTCCATGCTGCATTCTAGAGTCAAACGCCAGAAACACGTCACGAACCAGAGTTGAACACCAGAAACACGTTAATACTTGGCATTCAACTCCAAAAGAAGCCTCTGCACGTGTAAAGCTCAAGCTCAACCCAAGCACACACCAAGTGGGCCCCGGAAGTGGATTTCTGCATCAATTACTTACTTCTGTAAACCCTAGTAGCTAGTTTAGTATAAATAGGACATTTTACTATTGTATTTAGAGTCTTTTGACAATATAGCCTTTGACCATTTGGTCTTTTGATTAAGTTTGGGGGATGGCCATTCGGCCATGTCTGGACCTTCATCACTTATGTATTTTCAACGGTGGAGTTTCTACACACCATAGATTAAGGGTGTGGAGCTCTGCAGTACCTCAAGTTTTAATGCAATTACTACTACTTTCTATTCAATTCAGCTATTCCTGTTCTAAGATATTCGTTGCACTTCAACATGATGAATGTGATGATCCGTGACACTCATCATCATTCTCACATATGAACGTGTGACTGACAACCACTTCCGTTCTACCTCAGACCGAACGCATATCTCTTGGATTCCTTAATCAGAATCTTCGTGGTATAAGCTAGATTGATGGCGGCATTCATGAGAATCTGGAAAGTCTAAACCTTATCTGTGG
>NC_029772.3:10180754-10195559 GCF_000817695.3 Arachis duranensis
CCCTACATACAGCTTGCCATGGAAAGGAATAAGAAGGATTGAAGAAAGGCAGTAGGAAAGCAGAGATCCAACAGGGACAAGCATCTTCATACACTTATCTGAAATTCCCACCATTGAATTACATGAGTAACTCTATCTTTATTTTCTGCTTTATTTATTATTCGAAAACTCCATAACATTTACTATCCGCATAACTGAGATTTACAAGATGACCATAACTTGCTTCATACCAACAATCTCCGTGGGATCGACCCTTACTCACGTAAGGTATTTGGACGACCCAGTGCACTTGCTGGTTAGTTGTGCGGAGTTGTGACTAAGTGTGATTCACGTTTGAGAGCGCTACCAAGTTTTTGGCGCCATTGTTGATGATCACAATTTCGTACACCAGATATCTTGGAGTTAACTTTAATCATTCCCGTAACAGTAAGGCTTCTTTTCATTCAGTGATTAAAAAGGTGAGGGGAAGATTAGCTAACTGGAAAGGAAGGCTTCTAAATAAAGTAGAGAGACTTTGCCTGATCAATTCTGTTGTAGTATCCATTCCTGTCTATGATATGCATCTTTTTTTCCAAATTGGATTTGTGATAAATTGTCTTCTATGATGAGACAGTTCCTTTGGAAGGGTCAAGTTGTTGTTAGAGGTCTTTCTCTTGTTAATTGGAGGACCGTGATCACTCCAAAAAAATTTGGTGGCCTGTGTGTTAGAGATCCTGCATGTTTTAATATATCTTTACTTAGTAAATTGGTTTGACAACTTTTTCATTGTCAGGACAAGCCTTGGGTTGCTCTATTGAGGGCAAAGTATCTGAGGAATGAGGGAGTTTTAGATGGCCCTGTCCCTTGCAACGCTTCTCATGTTTGGAAGAGTATCTCAAAGGCTTTTGGTGCTCTTAAGGATGCCTTCTCTTGGTGCGTTTGGGTCACTTGAACAATCTTTTTGGTTTGACAATTGGAGTATTGAGGGCCCAATTGCTCAAGATGTCCTTTTTGTACATATATCTGACTCTGATTTAACTATTAGAGACATTTGGAAAGATGGTCAATAGAATCTCCATGATATTTTCTCTATCATTTCAGAAGATGTCCAACAGTGTTTGAATGCTTATAATCCGGATTTGAATGCTGGAGAGAGTTCAGGTTGGTCGTGGAATGTGGCATTTTCTAGACTTTACTCAGCTAGGAGTGGGTACAGTTGGCTAGCCAAAAGAAAGTTTGACTAGAATGAGCATGATAATTGGTTGTGGGTATGACGACTGCATATTCCTGAGAAGTACAAGTTCTGGATTTGGCTCAGTCTTTATAATGCTATTTCTATGGCAGAGTTTCGTTTGGGTCGTGGCTTAGCTTTATCTAGCACCTGTCATCGGTGTCAGAATGGTTCTAAATCTATTTTTTATTGTCTTCGGGAGTGTCCTAGTGCCAAGGAGGTCTGGAACCTTTTAGGCCTGTATTCAGATAACTCGGATTTACGTGATTGGCTCTACAGAGGTGCAAGGAGTGGAGATGTTTTTCTTTTCTTTTCAACCATCTGGTGGATTTGGAGAAGCAGGAATCATGACTTATTTAACATAGATGATTCTTGAAGTGCTAGTAAAGTGGTGAGTTTGATTCGTAGTTCAGTAAGGGAGTTTCACATTATTTTTGCTATGCATCAATCTTTGTCTCCTCCTTTGCTTTGTTTGCATTGGGTTCCACCTCCAGTTCATTCTGTTAAATTGAATTATGATGCTAGCTGTTTTGCTCTTTTTAGCTATACTGGTTTTGGTTATATCATTCGCAATCCTGATGGATGTTGGTTGAAAGGTTGCACTGGAAAAGTTGAAGTATGCAGTGTTCTTTTTGCTGAATTGTATGCAATTTGGAGAGGTTTACTTCTTGCTTGGGAAAGTGAATTTCGTGAGGTTATTTGTGAAACAGACTGTTTAGAAACTCTTTTCTTGGTAAACCAAAGAATGCTTGGTAAGGATATTTCGGAATGGGATTTGGCAAAGCATATACAGGAGGTTATGAATTGGAATTGAAGAGTCTCTATTCTTTTAATTCAGAGAAATGCAAATAGTGTTACAGATTGTATGGCTAAAGCAGCTGCTTCTGGCGCAGACATTCACTCGAATTGGAGTCAACCATGGAGTAAATTTCAACATCTAATAGATTTAGATATGAACCTAGCCAATTAATTTGATTTTGTCTCTATTTTTTTTCTTTCCTTTCTATTTAGTCACAACAAAAAAAGGTTAATTTAGCCCATGATAGATCACCATTACTCAATACTAAAGTCCAAATTCAAGGCTTTAATTTGATCCAAAAGTACGTCAACGAGTTAAGTTGGTATTTCTATTAGGTACTTCTTGCTCAAGTACATCTTACAGGTGTGTACAGATAGAGTTAGAAAGAAATTATTGTAAGGATTTCTCTTCAAATTTTTTTTTCATTTTCCTTCTTTCTTAACAATAAATGCTTCTATATATTCTATATACATCATTAATCCGTATGTGCGTTTTCCTTTTTATTAATTTTCTAGTTGATTATTATGTTATTAACATAATATATTAAAAATATGATACGTAACAAATTTTATCTCATATATTAATAATTATCAAGTTCATATCATAAATTAAAAAAAATAACTAATTTAATTCACGTGAGTAATTCTTTAAGATTAATCTTTAAATATTTTAGAAATTTAAACTCTTTAAATTTTAAATTTTCATTTAAGAAGGTAAAGTTTGTTCTTTTATTTTTAAATAATTCTTTTTCATATTTTTTTATCAATCACATTTTATCTTTTAAAATAAAATTTAAAATTTAAAAAATCTAAATCTTTTGTTTTTATTTAACTCTTTATTTATTATACTTTATATCCAATTCAGATTTAAATTTTAGAATTTAGCATTTAAAATTAAATTAAAAGATAAGATTCATAATTTAGAATTTAAATTTTAAAATTTAGACTTTCGAATTTAAAGAACACTACCCTCCTTATTTTTTTTTCGTAAGGTGTTAGCATCAACCTTTTTCCAACGTCAAATTGATCAAGTTGAGGTATAAATCTTTAAGAAATACAGTTATACTTCAATTTTTTTAAGGACCAATATCAACAATAATGCATTCT
Organism: Arachis duranensis; assembly: GCF_000817695.3. NCBI lineage: Eukaryota > Viridiplantae > Streptophyta > Magnoliopsida > Fabales > Fabaceae > Arachis > Arachis duranensis. The sequence continues at coordinate 10,183,870 of NC_029772.3, forward strand.
CAATCCAAAGTTGACCAATGAGTCAATTACATATTTTTCTTTCATTTTTTCATAAAACCATCCTGCATAGAGTATTATTCAAGTTATTCAACAGACAAATTTTCCGTTTTTTCATATTATGTCAAATACTTAGCTAGCGTCGAAAGAAAAAGATTGAGAGACTGAGATTGGGAGACAAAGACGGAAAAACAAATATTAAAATAAGTCTTAGTATTGTATTTGGTATAAAGTTGGAGACAGAGATTGAAATAAGAATAAAACTCTAATTTAATTTGCATAAAAGATAAAGTTAGAATTAATTAATTAAAATAGAAATATTTTAGGCATAAAATATTATTAAAGTTTCAGTCTTTATCCTAAAAAAATTTCAATCTCTGTGTCTCCATTTTTTGGAGATACTGAAATACTGAAATTTTAAAAGCAGATATTAAAATTTTAGTACTAATCTCTAAACTACTAAACATGATACTGAATTTTAGTCTTTCCGTCTCTTACCCTATCTTACCGTTACAGAAATACTTTTAAATAAATCGGTTAGCAAAGTGATCCTTAAAAAAGAATGGTATTTAATGTTTAATAATCTTTCTAATACTTAATTAAATGTATTTAGAACCTTGTAAAACTTCCTATATTTAGTTGCTAGGATTTAGGAAGAGTATTTGTGAAGAAGATTTATCATTATCCATTATTGTTACATGATTCTACTTCTACCTTGGCCAGCAAAATCGTATCATCAATAGTGGGAAACTTACTAAGATGTTTTTGGGGTTTATGTACAAAAAAAAAAACTCAGTTCTAGTTACACTTCATATTCAAATCAGTACACACCACATGTAATGTAATCATTAGCACAATACCAGGTCGAACTTGCTTTTTTGGGAGGAAATGACTAAACTAAGAAAAGTTTGAAAATGGCAAGACAATAGAACTCTATCAACATATTTCTTGTTCATTTGCTGCTCCTTCCTTTTTCATTTTCCCCCCAATTTCTGACTAGAAGATATATTTATTTATAGTTACACATTATTACATGAATGACAAACCAAGAACACCCCCCACAAATAAATCATGTACACTGATGAAACCTGAAAATATTTTATGCACAAACTCTACCAAAAACCTCTTGACGTAGTCCTTAAGGAATATAATCACTGTGCGGGGGCGCACGCCACTGTAACTGGAGTTCGAGTTCCATAGATTGTCAGAGCAGACGAGCGAAAAAAAAATGCAGAAATAGATAACAGTCTTAATGGCTTCAGCACAATCTGCACAGAAGATAATCTTAGAAGGAACTCTACTCCACTCACAATACTTGCTTAACTGAGCCTCTGACTCCGAAACAACCTCTATTCTAAGATTGTAGTGCGCCGGTTGCCGCTGGGGCTTGGCAAATTCCGAGAACCAATGCTTGCAGTTCTTAGGAGTCTGCGAAATTCTGGAAGGCTGATTTTTCCATCTTTGTCAATGTCAGCTTCCTCAAGCAGAGGATCAATTGAACCTCTTAATCCTGTATGCTGAAAATGGCCAAAAGGTTACATTAGTTGCAGAAAATCATAGATGCAAATATTGGTGAGCATTCACCGGGAAACAAATCTTAAATAAGGTTAAATTACTTTGGAAACCTTTTATAGTATCTTAATCAGTTTTTAATTAGATCCTTCTAGTTTAAATATTTATAATAAAATCCCTATACTGTACAAACATTTTCAAATAGGTCCATTTAGTTTAAAACTTTTCTGATTAAACTCCCAAACTAGACAAAAACTCTTTAAAAAAAACATTCTTTAGTATAGGGATTTGGTTTCAAGATTTATTAATTAGAAAGACCTAGTTGAAAAATATTTGTTAACATAAGGAATTGAGTAAAAATGTTTAAACTATAGGGATGTGATTGAAAATTGTTGTGAAATCAGAGGCTTAATTGCAAATATTTAAACTAGATTTCAAAAGTAATTAAACCTTTAAATAATTGAGAGAAAAAACTTCCTTAAAAAATGTTTGGGTAGCTTGAAAAAGACAGAGACCAACCATTCTTAGTTCCTCCGGAGTAATATATCCATCCTTGTCTATGTCGAATTTCTCAAAAGCAGCCTGTGATCGTCGCTGCCACTTTGCAGAGTCATGTTCCTCCAATTGGTGAACATGTAATGTAGCAGCCACAAACTCAGTGAAATCCACTAGCCCATCTGTGTTGCTATCTATCTGCAAATATATAAGATTGAATTTTACTATTTTAACAAGCCAAAGGCAATATTAAGATTCCTGAGATCACTATCATCAATCACCAAAGAAACTCCATGTCTTAAAAGTTGAATTATGGCTGATTATGTGTACTGTCTGCACAATATCACGCATACTCACCGCTTGCAATATCTCTAGAACACGCGATTCTTTCAACTTCCAAGGTAGATCTTTAGCAAGAGCCTGAGCAAAAGTGGGGGAAACCGTGGTTAAGGGAATAATTACTCATTAATTGGTAATGTATTTAGATACTAGTTACAAAGCAAGTAAATTTAACAGGCTACCTGTCTCATCTCTTCCAGACTAATTGAACCATTTTTGTCCACATCAATCGCGTCAAATTGATCTCTTAGATCAGCCAACTCTTCTTCATTAAGTGTACTCGCCAATGCCTGGAAGATTATCAGGTAAGAGAAAAGCAGGACGGCTGGACCTATCACATTCTATGCCTACTGCCTGATATAACATGTAAAGGTTATAACTTAACTAATTTGTCTTACCCTCAATGCAAATTGTTTCAACCGGCTATACTTCACAAACTGGCGCATGTTGCTCAGAACTGATATATCAATAGGAATCTCCGATGCTTCTCCTCCTTCTCTAACCCATGGATGTGCTGGAAATATCAGGAATTTACAATAAGTCAAAGCAATTAAACATCAAGGGAAGCTTTTATTGTAAATTAACATATCAGAGTCTTCTTAATAAAAAATGTAATAAAATACACACAATTGGATACATACACAAAGCCTGAGCAGCAGTTAATCTTGCCCGAGGATCCTTTACCAACAATTTCTTCACAAAATCCTTTGCTGCACTGCTTATAGTTGGCCATGGTTTCCTGCGGAAATCAGGCTTGTTACGTAAGACCTGCATGGACAGATTATATCAGATCATACATTTAATGTAGCAACAAACAAAAGTTGTAAAACAAATTATTTGATCACAATCAATAGGCAAGGAAAGTAAGGGGCCAAAGATTTATTATTTATGCCACTAAAAAAACAAGAATAGATCACAATACCCCAAAAATTGTAAAACTTAAAAGAATGGACTAATGTTAATGTATAGTACCTCCTTGAAAATACCATCCTCGGTCTTATCCCAAAATGGACGTTTCCCACAGAGTAATATGTAAGTAATAACACCTATGCTCCACACATCTGACTCAGGGCCCGACTTGCGTTTTAAAACTTCAGGCGCAACATAGTAAGCACTGCCAACTATATCATGAAATTTTTTTCCTGCATTTTTTCCCCGAAAAATAACAAATAATTGTCAAATAAAGATCACAAAGATGTCTGATAACTCAAACAAAAAAAGGAAAATGATGGTAATAATAATAAAAGTAATAAAGTATACCGTGTTTGATAGAAAAAAAAAAGAGGGGGTTGGGGCAGGAAAAACAATCATGCACATTAAAGTATTTCCTCACCAGGTTTTATGAAATCTGACAAACCAAAATCTGTAGCCTTTAAAGGTGAGTTTTCTTTGGTTGATTTGAAAAGGAAGTTCTGCATGCAAAGAAAAAATATATAATTTTGACAATGGCTCCATATGACTCAGATTTGCTAGGTATCCCAATGAACTTAACCCTACCTCTGGTTTCATGTCGCGGTGTACCAAACCATGTAGATGACACTCAGCAGCAACCTTGAGCATCTGCCTGACAACCACTGCGGCATCTTTTTCACTATACCGACTGTTCTTCCTGATTAAAGCAAATGAAGAAGTGAGTTTTGGTACGATAAATCGAGCTCAGACAAAAATTGGAGTCATTAATGAGTCCGTCACTGCAATCTCAATATGAACTCAGAATAGACACCTAGCTCAGTAAAATACTGATACAAACAATACTTACTTGGCCAATATCCGATCTAGCAGTTCTCCACCCTCACACAACCTAATAAAATAAAGGAGGTAAGGCTTAACTCAACATTAGCATGACAATAATACATGATTTTATAGGATAAATTCAGACTACATTGCAATAAATTACTAGTCAAAACCAAATGAACACAGGAAAAAAAGGCCAAAAATGAAACCAACTTACTCCATAACTATGTACACATAGGAATCATCTTCAAAAGCATTGTAGAACTGAACCACATTCTCGTGGCCAGCAAGTGCTTTCAGTATCTTGACTTCTCGCTTGACGTCCTCCACAGCTATAGGAAGAACCATCTGCCAACAAATTCAAGAGATAATAAATTTAGAAATGCATGATTTTATCTAAGCTCACATCACTTCTGTGTGGCTAGACTGACACTAAACACACAACCACATAGCTGCTTAGCCTTAGGAATGCAATACACAGGTAAAAGAGAGAACCACAGTAACTACGAGCCGAGCAGCTACAATTAGAATAACCAACCACAATCTGAGAACTTAATCTCGATGCAGTTTAACAAACCTTTTACACAGTCATCCAATTATTTACTCAAGTCACTGGGATTTAGGAATAGTTGACTCTTTCAATAATAGCTACCTCAAAACTCATTCACCACTCACCTATACACCATACATTTTATATAATAAGTTGACAATGTAAAATACCAACATTATTAGTGTACAAAAATCAAATTTCCAAAAAATAAAAAATAAAAAACCATATTCATACACCAGAAAATTTCAGCAAATGAAAGTCAACATTCAACAAATCTGAGCACACCGTCAGCATCATCATCATCCAACAACCAAATCAAGAATTGCAGAGCCTCAATCACCCAAACCTTAATCGACTTCACCACTTACGCTTGAAATCTCAACAAATATTCCAGCTGTAATAACTGAAATCCTAACTAACTAACTAATCATAACTAAATAAACAAATCTACCTTTGCCTTATCGAGCCTCTTAACGGCGACGCGGTGGCCATCGGCCTTGTCAATTGCGACATAGGTGTAACCGAATTGACCGTGACCTAACAACTTGCCAAGGGAGTAACGGTCATCGAAGTCTTTGTCGTAACCGAAATCGGTTCGCTTGCCGCACGGCACGTGCTTGTGCGTAGGCCGTTGCTTCTGCTGCTGGTGATGCCGTTGGTGTTTGTGTTTGTTGTGATGCGACGTCGTATTGGAGCCGCTAACGACTTTAGATGCGGAAAAGCACGCGCCCATGATTGAGTGTTAGTGAAAAGAGAATAGTTATTGTTTGAGATGGTGATGCGGTGTTGGGAATAATAATAATGAGGAGTGTTAGTCGTCGTAGTAATAATAATAATAGGGAGTAGGTAGTAGTTGTCATTCATTTGATGAGAGAATAGAAAAGATAATAAGATATATGAATTAAGAAAGTGTTGTGTGTGTGTGTGTATCTGTGAGAGAGAAGAGGAAAGGTTGGAGCAGGGAGGAGGAAGAAGGGAAGAAGGAGGGGAGTGGTCAAAACGGACTTTTGAATGGAGAGTTAGTCAGACAGACTCTACTACTCTCTTCTGTTGATTTTTGGTCTTAAAATCATTTTTTTTTTAAGTACTATATGTAATTATTGCTTTAGAGTGCGTAGATTAACCAATAACCATGTTAAATAATGCCAATGGACTTTGTGAGTTCTGAATTAATCCATATCTAAGTGAAGGAAGGAAACTTTTTTAAAGTAATGTTACGTAAATAAAATTTAGAGTATCATTTTCGTTTCAAACGTTTGGGATAAGTTTTAAAGTTGTTCTTAACGTTTCAATCGTTCTATTTAAGTTCTTAACGTTTTAAAACTGATTGTCTTGCCGTTAGAAATCCGTTAACATAATTGACGGCGGGACAAAATTGAGACAATTTTAAAACGTTGGGGACTTAAATTGGACGAAAACGTTAAAGACAAAAATGATACATAGAAATAAATTTTAATTTTATCCTTCAATAATATCAATTTTTTACTATATATAGTATTCAGTTATTTTTTAATCACATCTAAGTAAATTACACTTAATCATATTAATTTTATTTTAAATAAATTATTTTTTATAATTTTATTCTTAAAGATTTTTAGCTATCATGAAATATTTGTAGAATGACTAGTATATAAACTTACAGAAAAGAAAAAAATAATATATATACAATAAAATATAAATTATACCTTTTGTCTCTAATGTATCAAAATTCTTTAAAATTATAAAAAAATAAATTTATTTAAATTGAAAGTAATGTGATTAAGTGTAATTTATTTAGATGTAATTAAAAAATAATTGAATACTATGTACAGTAAAAAATTAATATTATTGAAAGATAAAATTAAATTAAAATTTAATTTTATGTATTTTTTGTCTTTAACGTTTTTGCCCTATTTAAATCCCTAACGTTTCAAAATCGTCTCAATTTTGTCCCACCGTCAATTCTGTTAACGGATCCCTAACGGCAGGACAACATTGAGTCAATTTTAAAACGTTAGAGACTTAAATAGGACGATTGAAACGTTAGGGAGAACTTTGAGACTTACCACAAACGTTGGGACAAAAACGATGTTTTACTCTAAAATATTATTTTTTATTAATGTTTATTAATATTCTAAATATTAAATTTTAAATTTTAAATTTTAAATCTAAAATTTTAATGCTATAAAAATAAAATATTTGTTTATTATTGACTATTATTAATTATTTATTCTGAAGTTTAAAATAGATTGATCATGTGATGGATCTAACAAAATTCGACTAAAATTAAAGAAGATCACACCAAAAATAATACGGATTAATTTATCCGACTTACTTAGAATATGAGTATCATGACTCAAGTCCTACCCGACTTAAAGAGCAAGAAAAGACTCCTCTCTCGCTAATACTGTTATTATCCACGTAAAAATAAATTTGTGACATGGACTAATTTTCTATGTCAAGAAAAATTCATTTATTTTAGATAAGACCATAAATTTAAATAACTAAATCATCATATTTATCTATAAATATTTTTATATGTACTTTTTATTCACTATTTTTTAATTAATATGAAACTGTTTAAGATATCTTTAGTATTAACATTGATCTTTTTATATTATAGTATTACATGAGTTTTTTTATTTAAATAAATAAATGAAATACATTAATTTCCAGAATATACTGAGATAAAAAGATAGACGAAAATGCATAGGACCACTTTAAGATAAGTATATACAAAATGGGTTAAGCCTTCATTTCAGGAAAAGCACCATTAAATTGAATCTGACATGGCAGAACCACTTCTGGTTCGGCGCTAGTAAAATGGGCAAGAGTGGCCATTTAGTGACTGGTGCCCACGAAATGGGCGCATCAAATGGGGCAGACACGAAATGGTGTCCAACTCATTGGTACTACAAATGAAATAGTACAAATAAGGTGTACCACATGTGAAATTAGTTTTGAATTTCGCTATATAAACGCTTGTGGCTACCAGTGTGTTATCATACACGGAAGAAACTATTCTCCTGCCATCTCTTCCAACTCCAAATTTTTTTCTACCACTTTACTTTCTTTATCTCTTAAATACTGTGGTTGCTAGTTTTGTTGTGTCTGTGGCTTCTGAAAATATCTATGTCATCATATATTCGAATGAAAAAATTTCTCATACAGCAGAAGGTATCACATTTGTTTGTGGTGATCCACTTTAGATAATGATTCCGCCACAAACATCATTGCAAGAAATGAAAATTTTGATTCTCATAAATACTAGTATGGTTGGAAAAAAGGAAATTACGAAGCTGACTTACAATATGTCAGTTGCAGTAACCAACTCATCTGCGTATCAGAAAATACAGATTAAATCTAATCAGCATGTTTCAATGATGTTTTCTTATCATCGTACCATTGGAAGCATCTATTCGTTGAAACTTTGTGTGAATCTTCAAGATATTGGTGGAAGCTCATCTAGTTCTAATAATGTGGAGCAGGTTAGAAATTTGGGATCGGCAGAATTTGTTCCGTTTTAGGATATTGCTAGGGGTCGTAGTCCCACCTTTAATGCCTTTGTGACGCCAGAACAAAATACAGAAAATCGTCATGCACGTCCCTCCCCTTCCAACCCTGTTGCATTCCCATAAGGTCATGTTGATGGCTTGGTAGACATGTCTGATGAAGATGAGATTGAAGATTTTAGCGGTGACGAAGTAGAAATTGTTCCCGAAATCCAACCGCTTTATTGCGAGACAGTTCTTCTAATTCGTGCCAAATCGGGAGGTGGGGAGGTGGGTGGTGGTGTATCCAGCAGCACGTCAGCACATTATCTATCTTTAAATCTTGGAGCAATGAACTCGACATCCGCAGAAGACAGACCCGAGCAACTATGCTTTGTCGGACGAGATGGAGCTCGAGATTGGGTTGAAGTTTCTCAATAGAGAAACAGCGATGCTTGCTGTCAAAAACTACAACATTCGTAGAAGTGTGGAATACAAGGTTGTAGAGTCAGATCAAAGTTGGTATGTATGTCGATGCAAGCAGTTTGGGGACCAATGTCGTTGGATGGTACAGGTTGTAAAGACCAGGTCTTTCAGATTTTGGAAAATTTGAAAATACCAAGGGCTTTATGGTTGTTTGGCAAGTTCGATGTCTCAAGATCATGCTCAACTTGATAACAATGTCATCTGCCAGCATATATTCTCCATGGTTCATGCTGATGCGACCATTTGCATAAAGGTATTGCAAGGATCAGTCGAGTTAGCATACGAGTACAAGGTTTCTTATAAGAAGGTTTGGCATGCGAAGCAGAAAGCAATTGCCAAAATCTATGGTGATTGGTAGGAGTCATACGACCAGCTGCGAAGATATTTCAACGCTCTACAAGCGTTCGTTCCAGGTATAACTAGCAAGTCAAACTTATTGGACTTTGTTATTGATGGTGGTTTTAGTCGATTCTCTGTTTTACTAATTAAGCATTGTGATACCAAGGACAATTGTTGACCTACAAATGCGATCGTACTATGTCGGTAACACATTGGACCGTGACAGTGTCATGTTTCATCAGGTTTTCTGGTCGTTCCCGTCGTATGTTAAAGCCTTCAAGCACTGTAAGCCACTAGTCTCAGTTGACGGAACGCACTTATATGGTAAGTATATAAGGACCCTGCTGATGGGCTAGCACAGGACGGGAGTAACAACATTTTGCCCATCGCTTTTGCAATTGTCGAACTGGAGAATACATATTCATGGTACTTTTTTCTTACCAACCTAAAGAGGCATGTAGCAACTCAATCGGAAATTCTGCTTATCTCTGTTAGGCATGCAGCAATAAAGGCAGCTTTAGAGCGAGATGGGTGTGGATGGAAACACAATGTTTACTGTGTGAGACATATTGCCTCTAACTTTGCAACAAGTTTTAAGAGTAACGAAGCCAAAAGACACCTGGTCAACATGGCGTATTCTAAGACGCAAGAGTAGGCGCAACACTACCTGGAGTTAATCAGCAGCGAGGATCCCGTCCCCTCTCCATAATTGATAGCTTGGATCCAGGTATAGAGTCACCTAAATAGCTATAGCACCGTGATGACGGTAACCGATATGGTCACATGACAACCAATCTTTCGAAGTGTATCAACTCCGTCCTCAAAGGTACTCGTAACCTCCCAATTTGTGCAATTGTCAAGTCTACCTACCATCGTCTTAATACACTATTTGTAAACAAGGGTTAACAGGCAAAAGCACATATTGCATGCGGTAAAGTTTTTTTGCAATTCCTGCAAAAAGTTATACTGGCAACACAGAAAGGAAATTTCCCAAATGCTTGTGACGTCGTACAACAAAGCTACGCCAATCTTCACATTAGATGAGATAGCAGCGGTAGGGGTGCAGTCTAGGTTTCACATTTATCTTGAACATCACAGGTGTGAACATCACAGGTGTGACTGTGATTACTTCCAAGCGTTGCACTATCCATGTCATGCTTTAGCTGATGTGCACATGCAAGACTTGATTGGCAACGTTATGTCGAGGCAGTGTACCGTGTTGAGAATGTGTTCTGGGTTTACGACATGGAATTTCCACTGTTGCTGGACGAGGATATGTGGCCCCCATATGAAGGACAACGTGTTTGTCCCAACCCCTACCTCCGACGTACAATGGAAGGATGTCCAGTGTCAACAAGGATTAGGAATGAGATGGACAAGGCCGAGACTAGAAAAGCAATGTGGGCTTTGCAGGCAACCAGAACATACAAGGTGGCAGTGTCCGTATATTTCTGCCAGTTAGTAGTCTACCTTTCCCAATATTGATATTATTTTACGCTGCTTTTTATTTTCTTTTGTGCCAAATTATGTAACATGTGGATTGTTACTTTATTTCATTTTATGGCTCTCCTTTGGTGTTACAACATGTTTCTTTCATGATTACTATGAATTATGATAAACAACCCTAAATCTAAGTACATAAACTACATGAAACTACTAATACAATATAACATTCAACAACAAACGACTAATACAATATAAAACTAAAATGGAAAGAAATACAACAAAAACAAACAACTAATACAATACACGATGTCCTAACTCAAGCGAAACAAAACTACATAAACTAAATCTAAGTATACAAAATTAAATAAATAAGACACATAACTAATGGTGCTCGTATCCCTATATTTTTTACCCACAACACAATTTTTTCTCACAACCCTTTTTATTAAATTTGCTTTCCCTTCTACTGCATGTTCGACTTGGTCCCCTCCCCCTTCTCCCATTTTATATCCGTCCCAAACCCCTTCACCTCTGTCCATGGCCACCCAGTTCAACCAGTGCATGTTCGTAGGGGGACTGGTTCTCACTGGAATTTGCAGCTTTGACTGACGGGTCGCCATTTAATTTCATGGTTGCCATACATGAGTTGTCTAATTCGTGTGCGCCACCAATGGGTTGTTCCATTTTGTTGCTGCAGCATCTGAAATGGGCCACTTCGCAAGTGCCATCCATGACTTCCTCCAATTCGTGGTCGCCAGCAATAGATTGGGTGGTCAATCCTTCGGTCTGCCATCTCAGAAGCAATTCGCGAGCGTCCCCTGAATAAAAGCTTAACACATTTCGCGGGTACTTCGCTTGAAGTGGCCCTGCGTATTTTCATCTACCTTTCTATTCCTATGTATTTAAAGAAAAATTAATGTATTTCTTTTGTTTATTTAAATAAAAAAACCAAAGCGTAAGTCTCTATTTATGATTTTATAATTTTGTGGAGATGAATATTTTTAGTAACCAGATGTTCGAATTTGATTATTTTGTGAGAAAATATTCCTTCTCTCAAAGTTACAAAACAGTTTTGTTAGACTTTTTTCATATATAGTATTTTCTACAAAAATGTTATATGCGTACTAAAAAATAATTATTAAATTAACAACTATGTATTTATGTGTAAATATATGTATTTTTTAAATTATTTTTATAGTATATTTTATTATATTCTAACATGTATTTTATACTAATAATTAATTTTAGTAGTTGATTTTTGATGTACATCTTATCGCATAAGTGATTTTTTTAAGTTATTTTAAGTTTTTTTTTTTTTTTTT
>NC_029772.3:10195570-10197067 GCF_000817695.3 Arachis duranensis
TTTTGTGAGAGTAAGACTCAGTTGTTTCTAGGAGTGTCAAACGAGTTCAACTATGATTAAACATCAGTCGAACTTTTAAAACTTTAAGCCTCTAACTCTATCAATTTAATTAGTAGTTTGGTTTTCAAAACCTGGTTATTAACTCAGTAAAATGCCCTCTCTCCAAACAGGCACTGCCTATGCTTTTGTCTAATATTTTTGTTCACATTATGCTTTTTGACTTTATCTTTTAAAACACTTTTGGTTTTTAAATAAATTTTAATTATGTTAAATTAATTTTTATATAAAGTTATTGATTCATTTATTTGGAAAACGGATAAGATAGTTTAAAGTTTAAACCAATTTTATAAATTTTTATGTCATCTTTTAATAATAATAAAAAATGTTTTACTTAAATTTATTAGTTTTTAATAGAAAAATCTGATATAGGAATTAATTTTTCTAATTGAATAAAAAATTAGAAGTTCATCTGATTACTAAAACTTGTTACATAGTAAAGTGTCCAACTAATTTTTTTAAAGACTAGTTTAAATAATTACTTTTAAAATTTAAATATTATGTATATATTCTAGTGAAAAAAAGACATATGTATAGAATAACTTATTAAGTTGAATTGACTTTTAAAAATAAATATTATATATTTTTTAAAATATATTTTGTAATTAGCAAAACCAATTTTATGTTTGAATAGAAAATATAAAAAAAACTTTTTAAATTAATTAAAATATAAGAATTTTTTAATTACCTAACGTTTATATAATTATCTAAAGCTATTTTTTAATTAAAAAATTACTCCTTTTTCTAAGAGACAATAGAATAATGGGAAAGATTTTGAAGCTTAAGACAGAGTGAGACAATAATGAGTAGCACAATATTCTCTTTCATCTCTAACAATGGGAGAATACGTTTTTTTTTTGTCTGAATTTGTAAACTCTCATCATATTTTTTTTGTTTTAAAAAATTGTTTGTTGATTCAAATTAATATGATTTGATATTTTAGCATATGATTCTTCAGTAAAACTGCAACTTCAATTAAAAAATAAATTATCAAAGATTTTGAGCTGAAATAATAATAATAATAATTTGATATTTTCCGAGGATCAAACATTCAAAGTTTTAATATAATATTTTAATTCTAACTCGTTTACTTATATAAAAATTAAAGTTAGAAAGTTGAGGCCAAAGGTATTAAAAAACTGTGTGTCATCCCTCATGTTTATTTTAGAATAAGTATATCCGTGTGTATTCAGAGTTTGCAACCAATAAAAAATAAAGTATCCGTGTATTAAATATTAAGTTATTAACACATATTGCAAATATATATAATTATTATATTAATATTTAACATTAAAAACTCAAATGTAATCAATTTTATTTATAGTGGTAGTTAAAAATCGTTAAAAAAAATTTAATCAAATTATTTAACGACTTCCAATTATTAACTTTACGTAAAATTTATTTGAGTTTTCATCATATTTAAAATTTTTTTTTTTGTAC
>NC_029772.3:10197435-10198200 GCF_000817695.3 Arachis duranensis
ATAAAAAATATAATAATATTAATAAAAATAAAATTTATATTTTATGTTTTATTTTATTTTTTTATTAATTTTTTATAATTAAATTTTTTATTATTATATTTTTTTTAATATTTTGAATTAAAAGATAAGAATAATTGGATTTTTATAGTTTATTTAAGTTTGTCATTAAATAAAATAATGAATATTAATTTTTATATTTCTATCGTTTATGTCTTATTTTTAATATCTTATATTATGAATCAAATATAATTTTAAAAAATTTTAGATCAAACACTTTTATTTTAACTAAATTTTATTATATTTAGAGATTTTGAACCTTTTTTTTTCTTTTAAACAAATAAATTTCTCTTTTATTACATGTGGTTCTCAATTTCACATGCAATATAGATCCCTCCAAACCACGCAAGATTTGAATGAATGAATGTATGTAGTTCTTGTAAAATTCTTTCATCATGGCTGATATTTTTCAGTGACAAAACTTAAAGCATAGATTATATTTAAGACACGATGTCACAAAACATCATATGGGAAAACAACTTTAATTTTTCAAAATAGTCATAAGCAAGTAAAACATGAGAAGGTACACTTGTATTGTTTTGGTAATGAAGATTGATAGTTGATACTTGATACAACTATATATGTTAGGTATACATTATAATTAATTACTAATATAAAATATATATTAAGATACGATTCTATTAAGTAGACAATGAAGATAATGAACAATGCAAACAACAGACTGTAATTATAGTCCAACAAAATTAA
>NC_029772.3:10199379-10207688 GCF_000817695.3 Arachis duranensis
ACTACTTTTTTTAGAATTAATTTAAAATATTACTTATAAATATATTCATATTTATATTTATAGAAACTTTTGCCATCATCATATGAAAAGTCTGTATTATGTTATACTATATAAAATTATATTTAGATAGCCATTGCCCAATGTGAACACACTTTTTGTTGAGATAATAAATAATGGTGGGGTTACTTGATTACATGTTCATATTTTAGGTCACAAAAATCAAAGCAGGTTGGCACAAATAATTAAGTTCATAAACAATAAACAAATACACAGATAATTAGTCACATTTTGAAAGTCAGAACGAATACTTTCTTAATGGTAGTAATATTAGTAGTATGTTGGTTTTCAGAAAAAAATATTAGTATGTTGTAATCTGTCTAGAATTAAGCCCTAATTAAGGGTACCTTAATTTTTTATTTTTTATTTTTTTTTACATTTTATAAAACTCTCTATTGTATTTGGTGGTAAAAAAATTAAAACTAAAATTTCAGTCTCGAAACATAAAATTTTAGTTATTTTAGTATTTTTTAAAAAAAATAACACAAGAAATTAAAATTTTTGAAGACAAAAAGTAAAATTTTAATAATATTTTTTTCAATAACCAACTTATTTTAGTAAATATTTTTATTTCATCTCTACATTTATCTTAAATTAAATAAATATTAAAACATAACTCTTTCAAATGCTGTTTTGTTGATTTTTTATTATTTTCTTTTCTTTTTGCATTTTGGTAGTAACTTTTTATTCTTTTTTTCATAAGGTAGTCTAGGGCTCATAGCCCAAATCTTGCATTGAAAAGTATACTCTTTTTTGGTATTGGTTGATATACTTAAAAGCCCAATATCTACTAGTCTTTATTATATTTTTGGACATGATAGTATTCTTTTTGTTTGGGATTGCATTCTTCTTTTGTGGACTTCCAAAAGGCTCCAATGTAAGCTAAAACCTGAAAAATAGTTGAAAACTAATGACAAAAACAAAAGTTGAAAACCAAAAAAAAAAGAAAGATTAAAGAAACAATGATATATTAATAGAGGGAAAAGAAATTCAAGAGGCAAAGAAAGAAAATAGTTTCATGTTTTGCCCCCTTTTTTCCTTTCTCAGAAACAACCAATGAATTTAGAAATTAGTTTGTAATAGCAAGTCAATTTCTTTTCACTATATTCATCTGTCATTTAATATTTTTTTATATATCTTTTAAATTATTAAAATTTATTGAACTAAATAGATGAAATTTTCTCGTAGGGTACAAATTTAGTGATAATTAAAGAGTAATATGTCCTACGAAAAAAATAGTTAAGAATCCGAAAGGTATTTACCCTAAATATAATTATGATGACTATATAATTTTATTGTTAAAGTCAATTTTTTTAAACCCTAAGAGCACCTTTAATGATTGATCTCCATTTAACTTTTTTCTGACACTTTGAGAAATTTATTGTTGGAGAAGGAGAGAAACGAGTTTTTTTACGAAGTTCAAGGTAGAAGAGTCCCTGTTCAAAGAAACTCAAGGATAACCAATGGTAACTTTTCTCTTAGATTAAGAAGAGAGAGTCCCTTTGTATTGAACTCTATATACTCAATAATAACTTGTCATTTGACAAGTTATTTAAAAAATAAATAATTATAAAAATGTTAATTAGTTAAATAGTTATATTAAATAATTAAATAATAATTAATTCAATAATAATTATAATAATTAATTATATTAAATAATTATATTTTTATTTAATTAATAATTTATATTAATTATTTAAATAATAATTAATTAGATTAAATAATTAAATTTTTATTTAATTAATAATTTATATTAATTATTTATATCATAATTAATATTAAATATTATTTATATTTATATTATTATATTAAATTAGCCGTTTTAAAACTAGCCGTTGTAAAATTACCCGTTAGAAACTAGCCATTATTATGTTACCGTTATTATTAATAAATTAATATTTTGTTACTCTATATATACCACTTAGATACACTACTATTCTCACACTATCTACTACTCTTCTTTATCTTTTTCCAAGTTTACGAAATCAAAGTTCTGCTACTATTATTTTTTGTTCGAAAAAATGGATCCAAACCAACTCAACTCTTTCTTCAATTACTTACAAAACTTTCCTCAAATTCCAAATATCCAACAATCTCAAACCTCAAACTCTCAAGTTCCAAATCAAAACTTCACACTACCAAATTCATTTCAAAATCCAAATCCACAAAATCTTTCTAATTTCAATTTTCAAGCTCTTTATAATAATCAGTTTCCTATATTCCAACCGCAAAATCAAAATTCACAAACACCCCATTTTCCATTTTCGTCCATATTTAACCCCTCTATCGGAAATGTTACTCCAACTTTCTTACCGTTTCCAACTTAATTCAGTGCATCAAGACATAACTCATCTGGTGTTGGTAGCTTTTCTAACCCATCCTCTCAGACTCCTATACAATCTAGTCCAAATTAATAATATTCAGATTTTGCCAACCCTCATGGATTAGATGCTATCGACCTTAATGATGATGATATTGAAGATCAGAGGCAAGATAGTATTCGACACTGGCATTGGAAAGAGGATGAGATGTTGATCAATGGATGGTTAAATGTTTCAACTGACCCTGTAGTTGGTACCAATCAAAAAGGGGAAACATTTTGGAGTCGACTTCATAGCTACTGTTTTGAATTTTGCTCCGACACGACAAGAGAGGTAGTTGCATGTAAGAAACGATGGTATAAGATCAACAAGGATGTTGCACAATTTGCTGGTTGCTACGATCAAGCTAGTCGAAACATAAGGAGTGGTTCGAACGCTGATGATATAAAGGAGTTGGCTTATAAACTTTATTCCACAAATTATGGTCAAAAGTTCACTTTTGAGAGGCATTGGAACATGCTTCGGTTGGAGCAAAAATGGAGAAGCCAACTACCTACACAGAGTGTCGGCTCAAAGAGAACCAAAGTTAGTGCAATTGTAGCATACTCATCCTCATCAAACCCAGAAACACCGTTGACTAACAAACTCGGTGTGGACTCTCCCGTTCGCCCACAAGGATCAAAGAAGAGCAAGCAAAAAGATAAGAGAAAAGCACAGATGTCTGAAGATTTTAGCGAAAGAAAATCATCAGTTGTCAAACAATTATCTCTCGTGGAAGATATTAAGAATGTTAGAGAAAAGGAACTAATGGATAGGGAAAAAGAAAGAGAACAGGAGAAGGAACATAGAGCAAAGATTATGGCAATCAAAGAGAAGGAGTTACAAATTCAAGCGGCAATGAAAGAACAAGAATTACAAGCTCAAGCAGCAATGAAGGAAAAAGAATTACAAACTCAGAGGTATATTAAAGAAATGGAGATAAAAGTAAAAGAAAGGGAAATGGAAAGGATGGCCAAGGAAAGGGAAAGGGAAATGGATATGCAAATACTTAATGCTGACACGTCTACAATGAGTGAAAAACGACGAGCTCTTCATGAGATTGCATGTGAGAAAATAGTCGCCAAGTGGTTTACTTAATGGTTCCTTATATTCGTAGAGTTATGTAGTATCTTCTTATTTTTATTGCGTATTACTGGTTTATGATGTAGTTTGTTTTATTTATTTCTGATCTAAATTTTTAAATTAGTCAATATTATTGTGCCCTTATTGTTCATGAAAGTGACTGTTGCAAAACTAGCCGTTGTAAAACTAGACATTGCAAAATTAGCCGTTGCAAAACTAGTCGTTAAGGTACTTATTACAGACACACTTATAAATATCAACTATCCATGACTCTGCAACTCCACTTCAATTCTTGTTTCTCACCTCGAAAGAGAACTAAAAATTACATTTCTAAATATGGCTAGAAATTTTGATGATATGTTTAATGAGGCTTTATATGGCAAAAGAAGACGGCAAGATAACACAGTCATAGATAATTGGATCGATGAGTGTTTACTCCAAGATTTAGAAGAAGAAGATATCGATAGAAGCTCTATCCCAATTACTCGTAGATGGATCAATAGAGATCGAAAAGCAGGACATGATCACCTTTTTCAAGATTACTTTGCAGATGAACCGGTGTATAATGCTGACATTTTCTGACAGAGATTTCGACTGAGAAGACATCTGTTCCTTCGGATAGTAGACGCTCTCTCAAACGTCTATCCATATTTCCAACAGAGGGTTGATGCAACTGGAAGAAGAGGCTTGTCATCTCTCTAGAAATATACCGCTGCGATACGCATGTTAGCATATGGCGTAGGAGCTGATGCTGTTGATGATTATGTGGGCATAGGCGAGAGCACTACAATTGAATGCTTGGAAAAAATTGTTGAAGGTGTCATTTCGGTGTTCGAGGATAAATACTTGCGAAAACCCAAACCAAATGACGTACAACGCCTGCTACAAATGGCGGAGGGTCGTGGCTTCCCTGGCATGTTGGGTAGCATTGACTGCATGCATTGGCAATGGAAAAATTGTCCAAAGGCGTGGAAAGTATTGTACATGAGTGGTTATCGTGGAGTTGCAATCATAGTACTTGAGGTTGTAGCATCTTCAGACCTTTGGATATGGCATGCGTTCTTTGGAGTTTCTGGTTCAAATAACGATATCAACGTGTTAGATCGTTCTCCAGTGTTCGATGATATTCTAAACGACCGTGCTCCGGAGGTAAATTACACTATTAATGGTAATGATTATACTATGGGATACTATTTAGCAGATGGTATTTATCCTGAATGGGCCACATTTGTCAAATCAATCTCAAAGCCACAAGAGAAGAAACGCAAGTTATTTGCACAATACCAAGAAGGGCAAAGAAAAGATGTGGAGCGAGCATTCGGAGTGTTGCAAGCACGCTTTGCAATTATACGTGGTCCAACTCATTTTTTGGAAAAGAAGAAGCTTGCCAACATAATGAGAGCTTGTATTATATTGCGTAATATGATTGTTGAGGATGAAAGAGACACTTATGCAGGAAATTTTGCTCAGGGCTTAGAGTACGATGATGTCGAAAATGGCTTATAACAACCTCAGCTGGGAGAAGAAGATTTCGCACCATAGCATCAATTTCTCCAAAGAAATACCCAACTTCGAAATAGGCAGCAGCATAGATAATTGAAAAAGGACTTGATTGAACACATATGGCAATTTCACAATGCTTGTCGTCAACTATAATGCTTAATTATGTTTTTCTTTGTATTAAGTAATTTTACAAATTAGTGTAACCTGAAATATATATTGTGTATTATTATTATATATGAATTTATTTAATATTAATATCTTTTAATAGTGAATTATTTTTAAATTTATAAATTTAAATTACATTGTTGAAAAAAATTAATTACATTAATTTCAAGTATTTTAATTAATTAATTAAGTGGGACCACAATAGGGACTAAAGTTAGTTCCTCCTAATGGAGAAGAGAGAGATGTTTTGAGTTCCTATTTACTGTTTATGACGCAAAAGCTGATGTGAAGTTACTTTTTAGAGCATCTCCAATGCGGAAGCCCAGTTACTATTTGGTCAGAGAAAAAAGGAATTGGAGCGTTGGAGAGAATTAAAGTGAGTTCCTTCACTTTTTTCAAAGAGAGAGAGAAGAGGGAGTTCTTAAATAATTAAATTATAATTAATTTATTAATAAGTAAATAAATTAAATAATTAAATTTTTATTTAATTAATAATTTATATTAATTATTTATATCATTATTAATATTAAATATTATTTATATTTATATTATTATATTAATTTAACCGTTGCAAAACTAGCTGTTGTAAAAATAGCCGTTAGAAACTAGCCGTTACTATGTTACCGTTATTGTTAATAAATTAATATTTTGTTACTCTATATATACCACTTAGATACACTTGTATTCTCACACTCTCTACTACTCTTCTTCATCTTCTTCCAAGTTTACAAAATCAAAATTCTGTTACTATTTTTTTTTTGTTCGAAAAAATGGATCCAAACCAACTCAACTCTTTCTTCAATTACTTTCAAAACTTTCCTCAAATTCCAAATACCCAACAATCTCAAACCTCAAACTCTCAAGTTCCAAATCAAAACTTCATACTACCAAATACATTTCAAAATCCAAATCCACAAAATCTCTCTAATTTCAATTTTCAAACTCCTTATAATAATCAATTTCCTATATTCCAACCGCAAAATCAAAATTCACAATCACCCCATCTTCCATTTTCATCCATATTTAACCCCTCTATCGGAAATGTTACTCCAACTTCTTTGCCGTTTCCAACTCAATTCAGTGCATCAAGACATAACTCATCTGGTGTTGGTGGCTCTTCTAACCCTTCCTCTCAGACTCCTATACAATCTAGTCCAAATTCGCAATATTCAGATTTTGCCAACCCTCGTGGATTAGATGCTATCGACCTTAATGATGATGATATTGAAGATCGGAGGTAAGATAGTATTCAACACTGGCATTGGAAAGAGGATGAGATGTTGATCAGTGGATTGTTAAATATTTCAATTGACCCTGTAGTTGGTACCGATCAAAAGGGGGAAATATTTTGGAGTCGAATTCATAGCTACTGTGTAGAATTTTGCACCGACATGACAAGGGGGTGGTTGCATGTAAGAAACGATGGTATAAGATCAACAAGGCGGTTGCACAATTTGCTGGTTGCTACGATCAAGCTAGTCGGAACATAAGGAGTGGTTCGAACGCTGATGATATAAAGGAGTTGGCTTATAAACTTTATTCCACAAATTATGGTCAAAAGTTCACTTTTGAGAGGCATTGGAACATGCTTCGGTTGGAGCAAAAATGGAGAAGCCAACTACCTACACAGAGTGGTGGCTCAAAGAGAACCAAGGTTAGTGCAACTGGAGCATACTCATCCTCATCAAACCCAGAAACACCGTTGGCTGACGAACCCGGTGTGGACTCTCCTGTTCGCCCACAAGGATCAAAGAAGAGCAAGCGACGAGGTAAGGGAAAAGCACAGATGTCTGAAGATTTTAGCAAAAGAAAATCATCGGTTGTCAAAAAATTATCTCTCATGGAAGATATTAAGAATGTTAGAGAAAAGGAACTAATGGAAAGGGAAAAAGAAAGAGAAGAGGAGAAGGAACATAGAGCAAAGATGATGGCAATCAAAGAGAAGGAGTTACAAATTCAAGCGGCAATGAAAGAACAAGAATTACAAACTCAGAGGTATATTAAAGAAATGGAGATAAAAGCAAAAGAAAGGGAAATGGATATGCAAATACTTAATGCTGACACGTCTACAATGTGTGAGAAACGACGAGCTCTTCATGAGATTGCATGTGAGAAAATAATGGCCAAGTGGTTTACTTAATGGTTCCTTGTATTCGTAGAGTTATGTAGTATGTTCTTATTTATTTATTGTGTATTACTGGTATGTGATGTAGTTTGTTTTATTTATTTCTGATGTAAGTTTTGAAATTAGTCAATATTATTGTGTCGTTATTGTTCATGAAAGTGACCGTTGCAAAACTAGCCGTTAATTAGCCGTTGCAAAACTAGCCGTTAAGTAGTGGTGCACGAATTTGTAATCCGCACAACTAACCAGCAAGTGCACTGGGTCGTCCAAGTAATACCTTACGTGAGTAAGGGTCGAATCCCACGGAGATTGTTGGATTGAAGCAAGCTATGTTTATTTTATTTGTCTTAGTCAGGATACCAATAGGATTCTTTAGCCTCGTATTTTAATAAAGGAAAGGGCATAAAATAAATAGTTATTACTTTAATAATGGAGAATAAAAGCGTTACTTGTTGTGCAGTAATGAGAAATATGTTGGAGTTTTGGAGATGCTTTGTCCTCTGAACTTCAACTCTTCCTTGAAATCCTTTCCCACACGCAAGGTTCCTTCCATGGCAAGCTCTATGTAGGGTGTTACCGTTGTCAATGGCAACTTCCCATCCTCTCAGTGAAAACGTTCCTATGCTCTGTCACAGCACGGCTAATCATCTGTCGGTTCTCAATCAGGTTGGAATAGAATCCATTGATTCTTTTGCGTCTGTCACTAACGCCCAGCCTTCAGGAGTTTGAAGCTCGTCACAATCATTCAAAACCAGAATCCTACTCAGAATACCACAGACAAGGTTTAGACTTTCCGGATTCTCATGAATGCCGCTATCAATCCGGCTTATACCACGAAGATTCTGATTAAGGGATCTAAGAGATACTCATTCAATCTGATGTAGAACGGAGGTGGTTGTCAGGCACACGTTCATGGATTGAGGAAGGTGATGAGTGTCACGGATCATCACCTTCTCCATAATTAAGTGTAAATGAACATCTTAGATAAGAACAAGCATGTTTGAATGGAAAACAAA
>NC_029772.3:10207905-10211180 GCF_000817695.3 Arachis duranensis
AAACTAAGATAATTGGTGCAGAAATCCACTTCTGGGGCCCACTTGGTGTGTGCTGGGGCTGAGACTAAAGTTATCCACGAGTTGAGGCCTTTCTTGGAGTTGAACTACAAGTTATAACATGTTTTGGGCGTTCAACTCCGGATCATGACGTTTTTCTGGCGTTTAACTACAGACAGCAGCATGTACTTGGCGTTCAACGCCAAGTTACGTCGTCTATCTTCACACAAAGTATGGATTATTATATATTGCTGGAAAGCCCTGGATGTCTACTTTCCAACGCCGTTGAGAGCGCGCAAATTGGACTCCTGCAGCTCCAAAAAATCCATTTCGAGTGCAGAGAGGTCAGAATCCAACAGCATCAGCAGTCCTTTTTCACATTCCGAGTGTAGGGAGGTCAGGATCCAACAACATCCGCAGTCCTTTTTCAGCCTAACTCAGATTTTTGCTCAGCTCCCTCAATTTCAGCCAGAAAATACCTGAAATCACAGAAAAATACACAAACTCATAGTAAAGTCCAGAAATATGATTTTTGCCTAAAAACTAATAATATTCTACTAAAATTAATTAAAACATACTAAAATCTACATGAAATTACCCCCAAAAAGCGTATAAAATATCCGCTCATCAAGTAGCCGTTAAGAAAAACTAGCAGTTGCAAAACTAGCCGTTGCAAAACTAGCCGTTACAAAACTAGCCGTTAAGGTACTTATTGCAGACACACTTATAAATATCAACTATCAATGACTCCACAACTCCACTTCAACTCTTGTTTCTCACCTCGACAGAGAACTAAAAATTACATTTCTCCATATGGCTAAAAATTTTGATGATATGTTTAATGAGGCTTTGTATGGCAAAAGAAGACGGCAAGATAACACACTGATAGATAATTGGATCGATGAGTATTTACTCGAAGATTCAGAAGAAGAAGATATCGATAGAAGCCCTATCCCAATTCCTCGTAGATGGATCAACATAGATCGAGAAGCAGGACATGATCGCCTTTTCCAAGATTACTTTGCAGATGAACCGGTGTATAATGCTGACATTTTCCGACGAAGATTTCGAATGAGAAGAGATGTGTTCCTTCGGATAGTAGACGCTCTCTCAAACTTCTATCCGTATTTCCAACAGAGGGTTGATGCAACTGGAAGAAGAGGCTTGTCGCCACTTCAGAAATGTACCGCTGCGATACGGATGTTAGCATATGGCATAGCAGCTGATGCTGTTGATGATTATGTGCGCATAGGCGAGAGCACTACAATCGAATGCTTGGAAAAATTTGTTGAAGGTGTCATTTCCGTGTTCCAGGATGAATACTTGCGAAAACCCAATCCAAATGACGTACAACGCCTGCTACAAATGGCGGAGGGTTGTGGCTTCCCTGGCATGTTGGGTAGCATTGACTGCATGCATTGGCAATGGAAAAATTGTCCAAAGGCGTAGAAAGCTATGTACATGAGTGGTTATCGTGGGGTTGCAACCATAGTACTTGAGGTTGTAGCATCTTCAGACCTTTGGATATGGCATGCATTCTTTGGAGTTTCTGGTTCAAATAATGATATCAACGTGTTAGATCGTTCTCCAGTGTTTGATGATATTCTAAATGACCGTGCTCTGGAGGTTAATTATACTATTAATGGTAATAATTATACAATGGGATACTATTTAGTAGATGGTATTTATCCTGAATGGACCACATTTGTCAAATCAATCTCAAAGCCACAAGGTGAGAAACGTAAGTTATTTGCACAATACCAAGAAGGGCAAAGAAAAGATGTGGAATGAGCATTCGGAGTGCTGCAAGCACACTTTACAATTATACGTGGTCCAGCTCGTTTTTGGGAAAAGAAAAAGCTTGCCAACATAATGAGAGCTTGTATTATATTGCATAATATGATTGTTGAGGATGAAAGAGACAGCTATGCAGGAAATTTTGCTCAAGGCTTAGAGTATGATGATGTTGAAAATGGCTTATCACAACCTCAGCTGGGAGAGGAAGATTTTGCAACATACCATCAATTTCTCCAAAGAAATGCCCAACTTCGAAATAGGCAGCACCATAGACAATTGAAGGAGGACTTGATTGAACACATATGGCAATTTCACAATGCTTGTCGTCAACTATAGAGTTTAATTATGTTTTTCTTTGTATTAAGTAATTTTACAAATTAGTGTAACCCCGAATTCATCTATTGTGTATTATTATTATATATGAATTTATTTAATATTAATATCTTTTAATAGTGAATTATTTTTAAATTTAAATATTTAAATTACATTATTAAAAAAATTAATTACATTAATTACAAGTATTTTAATTAATTAATTAAGTGGGACCACAACAAGGACTAAAGTTAGTTCCTCCTAATGGAGAACAGAGAGATGCTTTGAGTTCCTATTTACTGTTTATGACGCAAAAGCTGATGTGGAGTTACTTTTTATGACAGGTGGGCCATAAATAGAAACTGGGATGAGTTCCCTACTGGAGATGGTCTATAGCACCTCGATCCCCATTCAACTTTTTTCTGACACTTTGAGGAACTTACCGTTGGAGAGGAGAGAAACAAGTTTCCTCATGGAGTTCAAGGTAGAAGAGTCCCTGCTCAGAGGGACTCAAGGACAACCAATGGTAACTTGCCACCTTTTAATTTTTATTTAATTAGTAATTTATATTAATTATTTATATCATAATTAATATTAAATATTATTTATATTTATATTATTATATTAAATTAGCCGTTGTAAAACTAGCCGTTGTAAAATTAGCCGTTAGAAACTAGCCGTTGTTATGTTACCGTTATTATTAATAAATTAATATTTTGTTACTCTATATATACCACTTAGATACACTTCTATTCTCACACTATCTACTACTCTTCTTTATGTTCTTCCAAGTTTACAAAATCAAAGTTCTGCTACTATTATTTTTTGTTCGAAAAAATGGATCCAAACCAACTCAACTCTTTCTTCAATTACTTACAAAACTTTCCTCAAATTTCAAATACCCAACAATC
This sequence comes from Arachis duranensis, assembly GCF_000817695.3. NCBI lineage: Eukaryota > Viridiplantae > Streptophyta > Magnoliopsida > Fabales > Fabaceae > Arachis > Arachis duranensis. The sequence goes on from NC_029772.3 coordinate 10,210,923, forward strand.
TCAAACCTCAAACTCTCAAGTTTCAAATCAAAACTTCACACTACCAAATTCATTTCAAAATCCAAATCCACAAAATTTTTCTAATTTCAATTTTCAAACTCGTTATAATAATCAGTTTCCTATATTCCAACCGCAAAATCAAAATTTACAGACACCCCATTTTCCATTTTCGTCCATATTTAACCCCTCTATCGGAAATGTTACTCCAACTTTCTTGCCGTTTCCAACTCAATTCAGTGCATCAAGACATAACTCATT
>NC_029772.3:10211265-10233713 GCF_000817695.3 Arachis duranensis
TGGATTAGATGCTATCGACCTCAATGATGATGATATTGAAGATCGGAGGCAAGATAGTATTCAACACTGGCATTGGAAAGAGGATGAGATGCTGATCAGTGGATGGTTAAATGTTTCAACTGACCCTGTAGTTGGTACCGATCAAAAGGGGGAAATATTTTGGAGTCGAATTCATAGCTACTGTGTAGAATTTTGCTCCAACATGACAAGGGAGGTAGTTGCATGTAAGAAACGATAGTATAAGATCAACAAGGCTGTTGCACAATTTGCTGGTTGCTACGATCAAGCTAGTCAAAACATAAGGAGTGGTTCGAACGCTGATGATATAAAGGAGTTGGCTTATAAACTTTATACCACAAATTATGGTCAAAAGTTTACTTTTGAGAGGCATTGGAACATGCTTCGGTTGGAGCAAAAATGGAGAAGCCAACTACCTACACAGAGTGGCGGCTCAAAGAGAACCAAGGTTAGTGCAACTGGAGCATATTCATCCTCATCAAATCCAGAAACACCGTTGGCTGACGAACCCGGTGTGGACTCTCCCGTTCGCCGACAAGGATAAAAAAAGAGCAAGCAAAAAGGTAAGAGAAAAGCACAGATGTCTGAAGATTTTAGTGAAAGAAAATCATCGGTTGTCAAAAAATTATCTCTCATGGAAGATATTAAGAATGTTAGAGAAAAGGAACTAATGGATAGGAAAAAAGAAAGAGAAGAGGAGAAGGAACATAGAGTAAAGATTATAGCAATCAAAGAGGAGAACTTACAAATTCAAGCGACAATGAAAGAACAAGAATTACAAGTTCAAGCAGCAATGAAAGAAAAAGAATTACAAATTCAGAGGTATATTAAAGAAATGGATATATAAGCAAAAGAAAGAAAATGGATAGGATGGCCAAGGAAAGGGAAAGGGAAATGGATATGCAAATACTTAATGCTGACACGTCTACAATGAGTGAAAAACGACGAGCTCTTCATGAGATTGCATGTGAGAAAATAATCGCCAAGTGGTTTACTTTATGGTTCCTTGTATTCGTAGTGTTATGTAGTATGTTCTTATTTTTATTGCGTATTACTGGTTCATGATGTAGTTTGTTTTATTTATTTCTGATGTAAGTTTTTAAATTAGTTAATATTATTGTGCCCTTATTGTTCATGAAAGTGACCGTTGCAAAACTAGTCGTTGCAAAACTAGCCGTGAACTAGCCATTAAGGTACTTATTGCAGACACACTTATAAATATCAACTATCCATGACTCTGCAACTCTACTTCAATTATTGTTTCTCACCTCGAAAGAGAACTAAAAATTACATTTCTAAATATGGCTAGAAATTTTGATGATATATTTAATGAGGCTTTGTATGGCAAAAGAAGACGGCAAGATAACACAGTCATAGATAATTGGATCGATGAGTGTTTACTCCAAGATTCAGAAGAAGAAGATATCGATAGAAGCTCTATCCCAATTACTCGTAGATGGATCAACAGAGATCGAGAAGCAGAACATGATCGCCTTTTTCAAGATTACTTTGCAGATGAACCGGTGTATAATGCTGACATTTTTCGACGGAGATTTTGAATGAGAAGACATGTGTTCCTTTGGATAGTAGACGCTCTCTCAAACGTTTATCCGTATTTCAACAGAGGGTTGATGCAACTGGAAGAAAAGACTTGTCATCACTCTAGAAATGTACCGCTGCGATACGCATGTTAGCATATGGCGTAGGAGCTGATGTTGTTGATGATTATGTGCGCATAGGCGAGAGCACTACAATTGAATGCTTGGAAAAATTTGTTGAAGGTGTCATTTCGATGTTTGAGGATGAATACTTGCAAAAATCCAAACCAAATGACATACAACGCCTGCTACAAATGGCGGAGGGTCGTGGCTTCCCTGGCATGTTGGGTAGCATTGACTGCATGCATTGGCAATGGAAAAATTGTCCAAAGACGTGAAAAGATATGTACATGTGTGGTTATCGTGGGGTTGCAACCATAGTACTTGAGGTTGTAGCATCTTCATACCTTTGGATATGGCATGCGTTCTTTGGAGTTTCTGATTCAAATAACGATATTAACGTGTTAGATCATTCTTCAGTGTTCGGTGATATTCTAAACGACCGTGCTCCGGAGGTAAATTACACTATTAATGGTAATAATTATACTATGGAATACTAGGGCCGTCAAAATGGGCTAAACCCATTGGGCCAGCCCGTTTACCCATTTAAATGGGCGGGCTTTGCCCCTAAAATTAAGCCCGTTTAAATTTCGGGCTAAACGGGCTGAGCCCGATTAACCCGAAAAAAATGACGGGTTAAACGGGCTAGCCCGCGGGCTAAACGGGTGGCCCGTTTAATTTTTTTTCATTTTTTTTAAAAAAAGTAACACTTTTAGCTAATATTTTTCTCGATCTGACCCGAAAATCCGACCCATCAACTAAAAAAAAATTTTTTAAATGGGTTTTGACCTAAAAGTGGTATTTTTTGTCAAAATATTTTTCAAAAAATAAAATAAAATGATAAACGGGCTGGCCCGTTTAACCCATCGGGCTGACTATAAATGGTCCGGGCTAAAAAATTTTGGCCCGCGAATAAAGCGGGCTTAAATGGGCCAGCCCGTTTAACCCATGGGCTTAATGGGCTGGGCCTAAATGGGCCGGGCTAGCCCGTTTGACAGCCCTATGGAATACTATTTAGCAGATGGTATTTATCTTGAATGTGCCACATTTGTCAAATCAATCTCAAAGCCACAAGAGAAGAAACGCAAGTTATTTGCACAATACCGAGAAGGGCAAAGAAAAGATGTGGAGCGAGCATTCGGAGTGTTGCAAGCACGCTTTGCAATTATACGTGGTCCAGATCGTTTTTTGGAAAAGAAGAAGCTTGCCAACATAATGAGAGCTTGTATTATATTGCATAATATGATTGTTGAAGATGAAAGAGACACTTATGCAAGAAATTTTGCTCAGGGCTTAGAGTATGATGATGTCAAAAATGGCTTATCACAACCTCAGCTGGGAGAAGAAGATTTCGCACCATACCATCAATTTCTCCAAAGAAATGTCCAACTTCGAAATAGACAGTAGCATAGACAATTGAAAGAGGACTTGATTGAACACATATGACAATTTCACAATGCTTGTCGTCAACTATAAAGCTTAATTATGTTTTTCTTTGTATTAAGTAATTTTACAAATTAGTGTAACCCCAAAATAATTTTTGGTTGGATTATTTATTTTTATTTATAAAATTTAAAATACTAACTACATTACAAATAATTTTTTTTAATCTTAATATTTTTAATAGTGAATTATTTTTAAATTTATAAATTTAAATTACATTATTGAAAAAAATTAATTACATTAATATCAAGTATTTTAATTAATTAATTAAGTGGGACGACAATAGGGATTAAAGTTAGTTCCTCCTAATGGAGAAGAGAGAGATGTTTTGAGTTCCTATTTACTGTTTATGACGCAAAAGCTAATGTGGAGTTACTTTTTATTATAGGTGGGCCATAAACAGGAACTAGGATGAGTTCCCTACTGGAGATGGTCTAAGAACAACTCCGATGGAGAGTCCCTCTCTCACTTTTTCCTGACACAAAGGGACTCCAACCATTAGAGAAAAGGATATGAAAGTCCTCCCACAAGTCCCAAAGAAGACGAATTCCTCCTTAGAAAAACTCTATCCTACCAATGATAAGAAATACCTAACTTTGAAATAGGCAGCAGCATAGACAACTAGAAGAGGACTTGATTGAACACATATGGCAATTTCACAATGCTTGTCGTCAACTATAGAGCTTAATTTTATTTTTCTTTGCATTAAGTCATTTTACAAATTAGTGTAATCCCAAATTATATATTGTGTATTATTGTTATATATGAATTTATTTAATATTAATAATATTTTTATTAGTGAATTTTTTAAATTTATAAATTTAAATTATATTATTAAAAAAATTAATTACATTAATTTTAAGTATTTTAATTAATTAATTAAGTGAGACCACAATAGAAACTACAGTTAGTTCCTTCTAATAGAGAAAAGAGAGATGTTTTGAGTTATTATTTATTGTTTATGATATAAAAATTGATGTGGAGTTACTTTTTATAACAGGTGGACCATAAACAGAAACAGGGATGTAGCACCTACATCGAGAATTTAAGTATTGTATACGTCATTAGTCCGATCCTTTGTAGGATCTTTCAATAGGAAAAAGAGTGGATCCGCAGGGTCCCAAATGAATTGGCTTATTTGAAAAAAGCCTTGTTCTTTGGAAGATCTATCTCGTGTCTGGTACTGCATGGTTCCACCCTGCAAGAACTTCGATAGTGACGATATTGATGATAGTGACGATATCGACCGTGACCTTGATACGGAGCTGAAGCTTCTAACTATGATGAATGCGCTAACTATGGATATGATGCCGGGAATAGATCGGCGAATAAGAATATTTGGCCATCTGTAATAGAAATCACATTTGTAGGAATATAAGGCGAAACAAAAAAAATAAATAAACCACAAAAAATGGAATGAGAATAAAAAAAGAAATATAATAAATAAAAAAATATTATTTTAATATAAATATTAATAGAAATCTAAACATAGAATGAAATTATCAAATAATTTAGATAATGAATATAAAAAATATGAAAAATCTAATAAAATAATAATGATATACTATAGAAATAATAATAATATACTATAAAAAAGTATATGTATCTTATCTGAAAGGTTCGGAAGAACGCACTTTTAATGTGCCAGTTATCGTATCCAGCGACTCTCTTAAGATTTCTTCATCTGAGATCCTGAAAAAGAAGATCAAGTTGACCCTTGCGAACGGCTTAATGCACTCGACCTACTCTTTCGTACAACAAATAAAATAACATAAATCCATAACTAAACTAGTTCCCTAACGATATGGTCTAAAAGCAAAAAAGGAAAAGACAAAAGTAATAATTGCCTCGATCATAGTATCTATCTGTAGCTTCCCACCCTTTCAGGACGAGTATGTAGTAGGTGCCGTCAACGGTTTAGATTCAACCTATATATACACTGATAGATCTCAAGCCGTTAGTTTAATAGATCTATGGATGTTGGTGTACTTGGCGGTTGTGATTAACTTTAGTCAAAATTAATTTCACATAATATTATAGTATTTATTTTTGAATGTCATATCAAATAAATTTTTATATCCTATATATAATCAGGAAAATATATTTTACTCCCAACATATTGGCCTTAACTCATAACAATCAAAGAAATACTATACTACTAATTATAGTAAATGAATATAATTAAAGCCATATCCACATAATAATTAACAATCAAAGAAATATAATAGTTTTAATTAAAAAAAAAAAACCATACTAAAGCCTCAACATCATAGTAAATTAATATATATGTGTGTTATGAGACAAAATGTTAAAAGATTGATAATTCTAAGAACCAATATTTGTAATAAAAAAATAAAAATTAATTAATATTGATACCAATTCCAACAAATATCAATTCGTTGTTTCTTATTTCCCATTTATAAAGTAGTGTTTACATAGATATTCATGGATCCTATGACCTAGGCAAAGAAACAACAAATTAAAGCCATATCCTCATATGATTAAGCTTTAATTTAACAGAACACAAAAAAAAAAGGATTCATGGACCTATACTTTGGACATACAAAATCACAAAGCTTAAGAGATAATATGTAAATATATATTTTTTTATGGTATTTTTTAATCCGACAGACAAATAACTATTCCGTTGCGAATTGTAAACATATTTTTATTAAAGTAATTTTAAATAGCCCATGAAAGTTGCAACTACTTATTACTTAAGCAAGAATTTGATCAAGAGGCTTGGCTTCCAATTTGTTTGTGTTGTTCAAGCCTTGGAGGTTTTGCCTCTCCTTGGCTAGCTTCTTTAGGTTAGCAAGCTCAAGGTCCTTGCTCATCTTCCTCCTATACATCTCGGCGAAGGTGATCGGCTCCTCCATCACCGGCTTCTCTCCCTCCTCGACCTTAAGAGGGTATACGATCGCATCCGGTGCCGGATTTTGGAATGTGGCGATGGATAAACGGCTAGAGTTTGAGTTCACAACGGCTTGGTGATCAGCATTCTTGAACCTACCATTGCTTAAGAACTACAAAAAAAAAGCATATATCACATATATAATTTAGATGAATTAAATAGAGATTGTATGTTACAAAAAAAATAATAATATATGAATGAAGAAAATTACTATAGAGAAGTATAGATTATTACTATTATTTCTATTTTTTGAAAAATATTATAGTATGATGATTAGCTAATTTCTAATCAAATAAAATGTCATTATTTTATTAAACCTAAAAAATTAGTATAATTCTTATCAATAATTTAGATTATACAGTGTTAAATGCAAAAACTTTTATAAAAGGCTAAACATTTTAAATTTTTAAAGTAGTTATTATACAAAAATGGATAGAAGTTAAAATAATTATCCAAAATAAATAACATTTTAAAATAGACTACAAAATCAGCAGAGTCAAACCATCTATCTGTGTGTTTACTTATTAGGGTTTTGTGCTTTGGGTTTATATTTTCAGCCTCTAGCTTTCGTTTTTCGTAATAAATTGGTCATTGACATACCAAAAAAAACTATAATTTTACTTATTGCTCGGGGATTAGTAGGCCCTACTAATTCATGATAATAATAATAACATAAATTGATTGATCGAGCATATTTTGATTTTATTAGAAAATGGTTCAATTTAGATTATCATTTAAAATCTATACCAAGTGATTAGTTTTTTTTTAATATTTTTTGAAAATTATTAATTCATTTCCAACACATAATTAATTATTACCAACAATTTATGCTTATCATGTAGTTATTAAAAAATAAATATACTATTTCTTTTAAATAAAATGTGGTTAATTCATTTGAAAGTTTAAATTATTAAAATATAATCACCACAAATATAATAATTTTTTGAAAAATGTATGTTACGATAACAACTTATACTTAACCAACCCATACCGTAATTTAAACTTAATGGGAGGAATTAAAGCAGTCCACCATATATAAGTATTAATTAATAGTTCTTTGGTCCAACCCTAATTAAAGTTCTACTTACTTCACATAATAATAGTAATAATATTTCGTTCAAAAATATCTGCTAGTTATATTATATTAAATAAAATTTAAAATACACTATAAAATCACCGGAGTCAAACCACTTGTATTATTATTGCATTTATTTATTAGTGTATTTTATTTCGCAGCCTCTCCTTTAGCTTGGGTATTAAGTAGGCCCATCTAAATTTATTGATTAAAATAGTTGAATTTAGAACATTTCAAAAGTTGTAACAAAGTGGACCAAAAATTTATATTCAAAATAAATATGCTAAAAAAGAGCTAAATGTGTAGCATGCGTGTGTGTGTGGATTTTTTCATAAAATATTGATGTGGACAGATTTTTCTTTAATGATAAATATTGAAAAATGTGATTATTAATAAACATTCAAAGATGGGGGACTCTCTATCTTTCCACATGAGATGAACTTTACTTGGCACCTGTTTTTTCGGTGAATTAATTAATTATATATAGGTTATTAAATTACTTAATTGACCCTTATTAATTTGCGTCAGCTTATATATAGTTTACTTTGCATGTATATTGTTTCGTCTATTAATTCTAGTCTCTTTGATTTTCAAAAATGAGTTATTGTAGTTAGAAGTTAGAAGATAGGAAAGTGAGAGAAAACGGTTCATGAACATTTTAAATGGAATCACGTTAAATTCTAAAGGTGATGTAAAATGTGATAAGTGTTAATTGGCTGAACTATAAAAATTTGGAATTAAAAAAATAGTGTTTTTTTTTTGTGTCTAAAAAAAAAAAGATTGTGTTATTTAAAACACTTGTTGAAAATATTACACCTAAAAGATTTGAATAAAAATGTAAATTAATCTCTAATGCGTTGACATTTTTTTTTATCTAAATTTATTTAAAAAAATTTCCAGAGAAAAAGAAAAATAATTTGTTATGTACTTATGTGTACTTATGATAGCAGTCAACTTTGAATAAGATATGAACTATGAGATATTGTAAACTAAATTCACAAATTCACATCATTTCAATAAAAGTCTGAATTAGTTGACATTTTATTTACCAAAAAAGGGTAAACTATCATTTTAGTTAGATATAATTTTCGATAATGACTTTTGAAGAAAAAACAGTTTAATCTTCGAGAGATAATTTTAATGTGACAAAATACATATCTTTTTTTTAAGTAAGAAACAACTCATGAATTTGATTTCATTTTTCATTAAAATATATGAAAAATCAACAATGCTAGGAACCAACTCTATATAAGCTAAGAATCAGTCAACTGGTAAATTAGAGATACCGGTAACTTTAACCGGATGTTGCTACTGATAGGCACACGGATGTTTCTTTTTCTTGTAAATTGGATGGTTTTGGATATGATTAACTAATGACTGATCAAAGCATCTGTTCCGTGATTTTCTCCTAACACTAACGTATCTTTCCTCATGTTTTGAACGTGGACAACAATAATTTAAAAAATAAATTAAATTATAAATTAATAAAACTAATTATAATTAATTATGTTTTTTCATTCTTGGCTGATTATTAGTTGGTTCCATATACTTTTCTATAAAAAATTATTTAAAAAATATGTAAAAAAATATATCAAGAATTGCACTTGAACTTTATCTCTAATTTTTTTCCAAATTTAATTGAATTTTTCCGTCGTCCACATAAAAAAAAGTCGCAAAAATAATTCTCTTAGAAAAAAATTAAAAGGAAAAGAATTTTTTTTTTTTTAAGTAGACTTGCAAAAAGTCCGAGTCCAAATCTAATCTCTATATTCTTTTTAAATAAGTCTTCTTATATTTAGTTTATTTTATCAAACTAAAAGGTCAAATATTATTTTCTTCTTTTAAATTTTATGCACGGTAAGTGTAAAGTAATTTTACACGTGTATTTAATTACGTAATGTCACATTAATAAAAATAATTGTTTTTGACATTGACTACGTGAATGATAATCTAAAAGAACGGATATAATTGTATAGGGAATACTCACATGACCATGATCTCCTAGATTGACAACAAAGGCACCTTCCACAGGCTGAACAGTGATCCAAGTCTTACCATTATCTCTTGTAGCTTGAAGCCCACCAACCTGATCTTGAAGAAGGAGTGTGATGGTGCCTGGGTCTGTGTGCCTCTTCAATCCAAGTGTGAGGTCTGGTTGAGGGCATTTTGGGTAATAATTCACCACAACCTTTTGGTCCATGTCCACACATGCTTTTGTTAGTGCTTCTTTTTCTAGCCCCATTGCCTCTGAGAGGACCTCTAGGAGCTTGCATGCAAGCCCCATCAGGTCCTCGCTGTACTTTTTCGTCACCTCCATCCATCCTTCCGGCTTGTCCGGCCACCTCGAGTAGTCGCGGTTGCGAATCGGGTATGAAAAGTATGTCACTATCTCCCTCCAATCTTGCACTACTTCTCCCTGTGTTATGAATTGTGTTATTTGAACATCTAAATTATTAATGTTCTATTAATTATTCAAAGCCATGAAGCAAAATTAACCAAAATTAACAAGGATTTATGTATTCGACATGCATGTAATTAATTATTTTTACTATATTAACACAAAAACTCTCGTATACATATATATGAATTAAAATAATGTTATTTGTACGTTAAAATTAATTTTTAAATATATATAATTTAATTTATTTTTAAAATATATTTTATATTGATGGATAATTTTAGTACGAAAATTTATTGTTGTCCATAATTCAGTATCTGAATTTGGAGAGATTTTACAAATCATTCATTTTAAGTTAACAATAGTTGGCATACTGTCAGCAAAAATTATTAATTGGTGTGATATATAATCTATAAATTTTTTTAGATACTTATTATGGAAAGAAAAAAAGAAAAAAATTAGATAAATTCTTACTTGGAGATGGCTAGAGACAATGAAACCACCCTTCTTGCCACCGGACATGTCGAAGCGAAGCTTCTCGTCCGGTGGCAAGGCGAAAAACTCCTTAGCGAGAGTTGTCATCTCGGAAATGAGCTTGGTATCCACACCATGATCCACAACCTGAAATATTCCCCAATCCTCGCATGCTTCAACAATCTTCTTGCATATCTCGGCCCTACGACCATCTGCGTCGTTGATTCCGGCCAATGATATGACCGGAATCACGTCGCTGAATTGGTTGTAGGCAACTTTTGGCCTCTCATCTTCATCCCTCACAAAGCTGGACTCAAGAGTTTTTTGCTCAGCCAAGTGAGTGAGGGTTTTTGCTGGCGCCATATGAATTATATTTTTTTTTTTTGAAAAATCTTATTATTTGGGTTTATATAGTACTAGTGATGGCGTGGTAGGTTTGAATTTCACACGCACCCAAATTTAATTAATTAGTCATTATAATATATAAATATGAATATTTTCATAAATACCTCCAACATATTCTATTTGTGATGAAATGATGATACTTATGAATTTACATTAATTTTATATGTTAAATAATAATAAATTGTAACTATATATAAAGAGGACGGAGATACTGAGATACATTGTTTTGTGTAGTTAGTGCTCTAGACACTAAACAATAAAAAATATAAAATATAAAATTAATTTATAAATATATTAAGAAATCAATTAAATAAGCTACGTGCGTACAGTAGTGTCCATAAACTTGTTAACAACAACAACAAAAATAATTGGATTCATAACTTTAGTGTTAAAACTTAAAAATACGAGTAAATATAAGATTTTAATTATTTATTTTATATTATTATGAAACTGATAAATGGTATCATGGTATGCCAAGATTGTATAAGATAAATAAATGTCTATATACTTCATCCATTAAAAGACTTGTATTATATGTTACATAGTTTTTTTTCTTTTTTGTATTGTGTTTTAAAATTTTTATTTCGAGTTAACAACAATAAAATTTTAAACCTTTTAATTATACAAATTTTGATATTCTATTATAAAATTATTTTTTACAAAAATCTAAATTGATAAAGCGTATATAAACAATGATAGAGTAAAGTATATTTTTTGTCTTAAAATTTGTTAGAAGTTTTAAAAATAAACATAAATTTTATTTTAAATTTTATCTTAAAAAAATTCAATGTGTATCAAATATATTCCTGACAACTAATTTTAAGGCCAATTTAACAATAATTTTACAAGAACAACTTTCAATACAAGTAAATTAGACATAATTGTTATGTATTATTGTTGGATTGATTCTAAATTTTTTAAAAAATTTAACTGTTAGGGATATATTTGATGCAAAGAAAATTTTTTAGACAAATTAAAATAAAATAAAATTAAAAAAATGTTAAATTTTTTTGACAAATTTTAGGGGAAAAAAAAACTTTATTCATGATGATATTTCTAATAGTTTTTAAAACACATTAGATTTTTTAAAAAGGGTAGCTCCTACTAACTTGTCTAGAGAAATGGTGAGTTGGAAGAAGTTTCAAGTTTCAACCATTCAATGTCACAAGTCACAACTCACAATCACGTTGCTACCTAACTCTCTTTGTAACCACATTTTGTAACACATATCAATGCTTCTACACAAACTCCTCTAACAATTAGATAATAGTTTCAATCTTACAAGTCATATTGACTCCTGCCATCTTTCAAAGGTACATTGAAAAACAAAATAGTCAAATATTTATATCTATAATAAAATTTTATAAATAAATAATTCAAAGTATTAAAATGTGATAATAATTTACTTTTATAAGTATATTTTGAAAATTTTAATTACTTTCTAAAAATTATAAAGCAACACATAAATATATAATAATTAATTTTTTTTTTAGTATTTATAAGATATTTTTAGCAGCTTTTGTTTTTGTTTAAAATTTTAGCAGCCTTCAAGCGTGGCGGCTCCTGGCACTGTTGAAGTTTTTTGTTTTGGTCATTGGTTGAATTATTATTTTGAGGGAACCCTTGGTCATATTGGGCCTCTCTTTTTGGACATATTGGGCCGGTTGAGTCATATAGTTAAATTTTGATTTCTATTTGGGCTTCTTAATTCTTGGTTGGGTTAGGCATAGAATCCATGCCCAACAAATACTAAAAATTTTAAATTTGGTTTTATGGCCCAAGACCAAAAAAAAAGTCTGGTCTTATGGCTTATAAAATTTAGGCAACTCGCAACACTTAGGAAAAAGCAATTCTCCCCCCTCCCCACCTCAAGGTCTAGGGTTCAAACCCTAGAGGATGTAATTGAGGAAAAAATGTGATAAATATGTGAGGAGTGTGTGGGTGTGTTATGTATCTAGGATTGGGGGTTGTCCAATCCACCGACCAAAAAAAAAAAGGAAAAAGCAATTCTCCAACAGTGGAGCCTTAAGCTCTCCAACAGTGGAGCTGTTTTGCTTCGATAAGCGGAGCCATTATTTAACCAACTTCACAAATCTAGTGTAGTTATAAAAAACAAGAAAATCATAAAGTAGATAACAAAGAAGCACCAACACAAGGATCACAAATAAACAGGACAAGGCAAGGAAGGTATCGGAAGTGCAGGCATGGACGGAGACGTTCTAGACTTAGAGGAGTTCCCAGCTCAACAAGGAGGTAATCCAGACCAGAAACCAGTCGGCAGAGTATTAACAGGGAAGGTGCTAAATATAGTCACAGTGCGTAAGACGATTCTCAACATGTGGGGAGATCCACAGGGACTAGTGATCACCAATACAGGACCGAACTCTTTCATCTTAAACTTCAAAAATCAGGAGGAAGCAAGAATAGCGTATGATGGGAGACCATGGAGAATAGAAGGACATATGTTGAGCTTGCAGTGGTGGAGTCCAAACCTGTCCATTGAAGAGGTAAATAACAATCAGCTTCCTATTTGGATTCAAATACATGGGCTACCTTATGATAAAATTAATATAAAGAATGCTGAAAAAATATGAGCAATAGTAGGGAGAGTTATAAGTGCTGAGAATCCATTTGTTGAAGGGAACATGCTTAGATCCTTTTTGAGGGTTAGGGTAGAGATAAATGTTCAAACACCTCTGAAAACAGGATTTTGGCTCAAAAGAAATGATGGAAGTCATTCATGGGCTGAGTTCAAATATGAAAAATTGTATGATTACTGTTACAAATGTGGAAAATTTGGGCATGACAAAAAAGCATGTATTGAAGAGTTGGCTATGTCATTAGTAAACCCAACAAGTCCTAGATATGGACCAGAACTTACAACTCTGGGACTGAGATCAATAGAGAATGAGGCAAGAAAGGCAGGAATTAGGAGGAGAAAGGAAGAACACAACAACTAGGTGGAAGAGTTATGGGAGGCGCGTGAGAGAAGCTTGCAAGGGAGAGAGTGGCTGAAAAGACAATCACAAAGGGAGGAAGAAGGGTCAAATCAAGGGAGTATAAGAAGTTCTCAAGCCAGTGCCTTTGCAAAATCTTGGGGTAGATTGGCAAATCCAAAGGAGCAAATGGGAGGGAGACAAGTGGCAACACAGGAAGCTCAAGATCAGGATGAAGGGGCTGATGATGAAGAAATGAACGGTGATGATGATAATAATATATTGAACCTAGCTGATGGGACAACAAACCAGGAAAAATGGGAAAAGAAAAAAGGCATTCTAGAAAAGCAACAAACTAGTGAATCAGTAGCAATGGAAAACGTGAAGGATGTCAGGGAATTAGGAAAGAATGGGGAGAATGGGAAGAATAGTAACAAGATTTTTAGGAGGTATATAGAGATAAGGTGGGCCAAGCAGGAGAAGAATGGACAGCACAAAAAAGATGGCATGGGCTTTCACCAACCAAAGGCCCAATAGAGATAGCCAGCAAATTAATAGTGGGCCAACTGAAAAAGAAAAAAACCTCACTATTGGACAACTATTGAAGGAATTCAACAAGAAGATGGCTGAAGAAGGAAGGAAGAGAAATATAGAAGAGGAGTTGGAAGAGGAGGCTCAAAATAGGAAAAATATGGAAGCTGATGAGATAGTAAACCAAGATCAGAACAAGGGGGAAAAGCCAGAACAGAATAACAAGCAGTTAGTCACAGAAAACGATGGAGGGTTCTACTATATTGAACTAGCAGAAGAAGAAGAAGAACTAGAGCAGGAAAATAACAAAGCAATTGTAGTGGCCAAGGAATATGAAATAGAACTTGCTCAAAGAATGGAGGAAAAACTGAAACTCAAAAGAAGAAGAAGAGATGACCAGCAGGGACAGATAGGAAATTGCCTGGAAGAAGAAGAGGAAGTTGTGCAGGCGTGGAGAGCTAGGAAGAAGAACAAGGTGGTCGGAAGCCTCATGGAAGGGATGGCCGATGAGGATGAATTACTGATCAGAGGAGACAACTTGGGAAATTCAATGGCTGAGGAGGCGGGCCTACACATGCCCACAACTCAACCATGAGTGTGATAAGTTGGAACTGCCGCGGGCTTGCGGCCCCGCAACAGTTTCTGAACTGCACAGCATGTGCAAACAAATAAAGCCTGCAATAGTATTCCTAATAGAAACTAGAGCTAGAGAAGGAACTATTAAGAAGTTGAAAAGAAGGTTGCATTTTGAGAATGTATTTCACATAGAACCCCAGGGACTGTCCGGAGGGCTATGCCTTTTGTGGAATGAAATATATAATATTGATATTTATTTTTGGTGTGATAATCATATAAAAGCTTGGATTGACGATAGGAAAGGGAAGATATGGATATGCAATTTTATCTATGGAAACCCACGCTTTGGAAGAAGAAAAAAGCAATGGAGAGCAGTTACAGAAAACAATTATAATGAGGGAGAGCCGCAGTTATTCATAGGAGACTTTAATGACATCTTGAGTCAAGAAGAGAAAATTGGTCTACATCCAAAGCCACAAAGCCAGGTAAAAGAGTTTAGACAGTTTGTGGATATGAATTGTCTTATGGATTTAGACCTAAAAGGTGGAAGATTTACGTGGTTTAGTAATCCGAGGAATGGATTCATCGCTAGGGAGAAAATAGACAGGGCGTTAGCCAATTGGGAATGGAGAGCTTTGTACTAGCATGCGTCACTCACAGCTCTACCAGCAATAAATTCTGACCATTGTCCAATAGTTTTAAACATCAATCAAGTTCAAAGAAGGGAGAAGAGCTTTAAATTCGAGGCATTTTGGGTCGATCATGATGAGTGTGAGAATGTAGTAAGGAAGGGGTGGGATAAAGGGAATATTCATGGATGCGATTGGAAATGAATAACAAGAAAAATGGAAAATTGCAAAGAGGACTTTTAAACGTGGAGCAAGAAGACTTTTAAACGTGCAGATAAAGAAATCCACAAATTGAAGGATGAATTGAAGAAGCTACAAGATTCAAACTTAACACAAGAAAAGCAGGAGATGATACAATTAATAAAGGAGAATATAGCAGTTCTATGGAAGCAGGAAGAGAAATATTGGGGACAAAGAGCCAGGTTGAAACGGTTGAAATAGGGAGACAACAATACAACTTTCTTTCATGCCACAACCATTCAAAGAAGAGAGAGGAACATAATTGATAAATTGAAGAATGAAGATGGATCATGGATGAAAGATAGGAAAGAAATCATGAAACACATAGAGGAACATTTTGAAGCGTTATTCACTTCTAACAGCAATAGAAACGTGGCAGCAACTCTAAATAAAATTCAAGCGAAAGTCACAGAAGATATGAACAGGGGGCTGATCTCAGAAGTCACTGAAGAGGAGATTAGAAAAGCAATTTTCAGCATGGGCGGCCTCAAAGCTTCAGGACCAGACGATCTGAATGGGTTATTCTATCAAAAACACTGGGAGATAATTAAGAAGGAGGTATGTGCAGTTGTTAAAGAATTCTTTCGACATAGGAGTTTGCCAGATGCAATTAGTGAAACCACAGTTGTTCTAATTCCAAAAGTCAAGAATCCGGAAGAACTTAATCAGTTAAGACCAATCAGTTATTGTAACTTTATCTACAAGATTATAACAAGGGTTATAGTGTCGATATTGAAAGGGCTATTGGAGGATATAGTGTCACCAACTCAAAGCGCTTTTGTGGGGGGAAGACTTATACAAGATAATGTAGTGATCGTCCAAGAAGTGTATCACAGTCTAAATAAGAAAGGAAGAGAGGGATCTCATAATATAGCGATCAAGTTGGATATGAACAAGGCATATGATAGACTAGAGTGGGATTTTCTCGAGAAGGTGTTTTTGAAATTAGGATTTACCGAAAGATGGGTTGAATTGGTAATGTAGTGTGTCAGAAGTGCAAACTATAGGGTAAAGGTCAATGGAGAGCTGTCTAAGAGGATCAAACTACAAAGAGGGCTTCGACAAGGGGACCCCCTATCTCCCTACTTTTTCATTCTAGCAGCTGAGGTATTCACGATTTTAATGCAGGAGGCTCAGGAGAAAGCCAGATAACCGGTCTACAGATAGCTCCAACAGCTCCGGTTCTTACTCACTTGTTGTTCGCAGATGATTGCATTATATTCGCCAAAGCAAGGGAGGATGAGATTTTTCAGATCGTCACCATTCTTAATGAGTACACAAAGGCATCCGGACAAAGGATAAACTTAAACAAGTCAGGTATCACCTTTGGAAGCCACGTGTTGATAAAGACAAGGGTAGAGATTGAAGAAATTTTAGGAATGACAGCATGGGACATGCCAGGAAAATACTTAGGGTTACCAGCCATATGGGGAAGGTTTCAGAACAGGGCTCTAACATGGATTGAAGAGAAAATCACGAGTAAAATAGAGGGATGGAAAGAAAAGTTGTTGAATCAGGCAGGCAAAGAAACATTAATAAAAGCAGTTATACAAGCAATGCCATCATATGCCATGAATATCATAAAGCTTCCCAATAGTTTTTGTAGGAGAATTTGCTCAAAGGTGGCGCGATTCTGGTGGGCTACCTCCCGGAAAGAACAAGGCATTCATTGGAGAAAATGGGACTGCATTACGGAGAGCAAGAGCAGCGGGGGATTGGGATTCAAGGATCTCGAAAAACATAATACTGCTTACCTTGCAAAACAAGCGTGGAGAGCAATGAAGAATCCAAATGCAATATGGGTCCAGGGGAGCATAGGGGATGGGTCCAAAGTCAGTATCTGGAAGGACAATTAGATCATTGGGAGAAGCAAGCCCCTGGATGCAAACAGTCCAGATGATTCGAAGGTAAAAGATCTCATTAAAGAGGGAGAAGGGTGGAACAGAGAAATAATTGTAAACAAATTTTTCCAAGAAGTCTGCAAAGAGATTCTTAGCACTCTAGTTAGTGTAGTGAATAGAGATGACTACTTATACTGGCCATGGAAGGAGGATGGGAGTTACTCCATAAGAACTGGATATTATGTCGCTAAAAAAACAGAGCAGGATCTGAAAAATGGAAATCCATCAACAAGTGAAGACAAAAGGGAGATTTGGAAGGAGATTTGGAGAATGGAGGTTCCGCAGAAAATCAAAATATTTTTATGGAAAGCTTGCCAGGACATATTACTAGTGGGCTCAAATTTGCATAAAAGGAGGATGGCACCAGATTCATTGTGTCAAATATGCTTAAAAGGGATGGAGACGGTCGAACATGCCTTACTACTATGTGATTGGGCGAGAGCAACATGGTTCGGGGCGGAATGCCAATGGACCCCAACACCGAAGACAGTGAACTCGATTGGAAGTTGGATGGTAAAGTGTATAAGAAAGATAAGACAAAGAGGCGGAGAAGACCAGGAGAAGAGGATAAGTAAGCTTGGATTTCTCTTGTGAGAGATATGGAAAACCAGAAATAACAGACTATTTCAAAAACAGGAAGTGAATCCAAGTTGGACAATCAGCAGAGCAAGAACACTAGAGACAGTTTATGAAAAACTAGCAGAAAAACAACAGACACAAAAAAGAGAAGCCAATAGGAGCAGAACTTACCCGGTGACATGGAGACCTCCTCTTGAAAATTGGCTGAAAGCAAATGTAGATGCTGCCTTTCGAAAGGAGAATGAGACAGGTGCAATAGCTGTGGTGATCAGAGATAGCAAAGGAAAGATGGTATTAGGATTTTCAGGGAAGATTCAAGCTAAATCAAGCACTGTGGCTGAGGCCCAAGCAATAAGACAAGCTTTAATCATAGTGAACAATTTGAATATGGGTAAAACGCTAATAGAATCGGATAATTTAAAGCTCATTCAAACAATCAAATCCAAGACAACTATAGGAGAAGCATCGGCTATCATCCAAGACATTCAAATTTTAATGAAAGAACTACCTGAAAAAGGAATGACTTGAACTCCCAGGAATGGAAATCGGCTTGCTCATGCAGTGGCAAAAGCTGCGGAATCAGAAACGTTACATTCGACCTGGAGCTTGCAACCACCTACAGAAATACGACGCATCCTCAGGAGTGAGATTCGAACATGAAATAAGAATGTCAAAGATTATTAAAAAAAAAAGAAGAAGAAGAAGAAAAGAAAAAGACGAGGAAAAAAGGAAAATAGAGGCTAAAGGGTAACAGCTCGTACCAGTCGCGAGGCAGCAAAACATGAGTTAAATCCAGATCATTATGATCTGAGGTAGAGAACTTGCATGCATCCCACGACAATGCGGTCTCATGGGCAAATGTCCATGTTTGAATTTCAACCATATATCAACAGGTCGGGTTGAGATTAAAACATGGGATACAAGGAAAGGACGAGGCAGTAGAAGAAGATACTAGAGATATTGGCTGCGGTAAAACAGCCAGGGACTTTTGGGCTTTGTGAATCGGATCTTCTGGGCAATGGTGGACATCGACGGAGACAGGGGTAACTACATGGGTTACACTGGAGGCTCCGTGAAATTTAGTTTCTGATAGCGAGCCATCCACTAGGCGCAACCACCGCTCAGAATTCTGATTCCCACGCCGGTGCTGCGAAGAAGAAGATGTTCTTGAACATGTAAAATTTAGCCGTTTCTCTAGTGCAACAAACGGGTAGGTTAAGTGGGTACCGGGTCGGTTTGAGGGCAGGGGTTCTTTGTTTTTGGCCTGGGCTGGTCTGATGGCCCAGGTCTCTGTCCAAAAAAAAAAAATAAAATTTAGGCAACTCTGTCACATTACTGAAACACAAAAAAAATAGGGGTGAGTACAAGTCGGTTTGATTCGGGTTCATGGTAAAATTAGAACTGAACCGATTAAAATATAATTGATTCAGTTTAGTTCGGATTTGTGTTTTTTTATACATGTACCCAAACCAAACCAAACCGATTAAGAATGGATTGGTTTGGTTTTGGTAATTGGGTATTCGATGACTTTGAAATTCGTAAAAAAAAATCAAATTTTTATCTTAAAAATTTAACAAGTATAATAAACATGTAACATCAATAAAAATAATCTAAACATATTAAACACTAAACTCCCAAAACCAATATCTGAATCAATCACTAATAAAGATCATCGGTTTGGTTCGAATTGAACCTAATTATCCGTTGATTTCAAAACAAATTTAATTGGTTCGATTTAAATTCAGATGTGTAATCAAATACTCGCTACCCATGCTTACCTCTAAAAAAAAAGTGTTATTTATTTATTTTTAAGCAGCATCTTTGTTTGATACTGCTACATTAATATATGCATGAGAGAGAGAGAGAGAGAGAGTATATTTTGTACTTGTAGTTATTGTTTTTGCATAATTAGATATAATAAAACAAATATAACACATGGGTATAAGGTTACATTGGATGCTTCTAAGATGTATATGCCGACATCAAATCTTAAAAAGTATGTGTGTAGTTGTACGATGCTCTTGCTTAGCATTTTTTAAATCACAAGTTGCTGTCTCCCTATATTCTCTCTTCTTTCTTCTTAGAAAGAAGTGTGGGCTAAATACTAATTAATTTATTAATTTGATCATGTTTATATCTCTAGCTAGCAATGGAGAATTTCTATTTTCTAATATACACTCATTTATTAGTGTTGAATTTGACTTGATATACAAACACTAGCTCAAATTAAAGACTATTGTTTAGTACCTTATATAAAATATTCAGTTAATGTTTAATAAAAATAATAACTTTCTCTTATGTTATGAAATTAATCATCTTAAAAATTTAAATTAATAAAAAAATAATATTAATGATTATATTTCTAATACTTTTTCTCAAATTTAATTTTGGCACGGATTTTTTTTATTTACTTTATGTTATTTTTTATTTTTGAGATTTATCAATGGTCGAATTCTTGACTTTTTTGACATAAAATTTTAATATTATATCATAAAATTACTCATTCTAAAAACTTAAACCAATAAAAGAAGGCAGCATTAATTATTATATTTTTAACATCTCATTAATAAATTTAAAATTATTTTTTATTATTTATTTAAAATTAGCATCCATGTGAGAGGTCGAAGCTAAGCTAAAGTCAACAAGAAGCAACTAGATGAATTAGGGTTTGATCTCTGTCTTTGCTGGACTAGCCTGTCAAAAGCACCTTCGAGGTAGTGATCTCTTTTGTTTGCATCCAATTCAATTTGCATTATACAATTAATTTATTCTCTCAAAATAAACCATATCTCACTCTTAAAAGTGTTGTTAATTCCTCCTATAAATACTCATCATAATCTTACTTCGCATTTCATTGTCACCAATAAGCTCATAATAATATTATTATTGTTAATTTTCATAATGGCATTCTCTAGAACTCTCATTGCTTCTTCACTTCTCCTCACTCTTCTCCTTCTTCACATTGCTGAATCACACCAAACGGTAAACCTATATGCCTCCTATAATCTATCATTATCTTCATAATCACTATTAGTAATTTAATTAGTACTAAATTAATTATAACATTTTTGTTGGACATGTTTATTTAGTATATATATGTAATAATTATCTTGAAGAAATAATAGTTTTTTTTTCTGTTTTCATAAAATAGTTGACCAACATTAAATTAGACAAGTGTTGAATAAATTCGAATTGCTAATAATATACTTTTTTTTATACTGATAAAAAAATAATTTTAATATATTTTGTATTAAAATTTGTGTTCATTTGAAGAAATAAACTCAAAACTATCTTATAATTTTGTTCTTTTTGGTTGGCTATGATATTTTTTAATTTAACAAATTAAAAATTAATTTGTCACAAATTTATCGTTAGTCAATAGATTGTTAATGATGTCTTTTTTTAGCTACCATGAATTAAACAATGCACCTAAGTAAATAACAATGTTGATATTTGATTAATATACATGAATGGTTTTTCACTAACACAGATGATGACAATGAGCACCACCAACATTGGAGCTCCAACACCAACTCCTCTTCCACAAACAATTGGTATATATATGTATATGTATAGGTGAAAATTTAGGTGTAGTCAACTTTACGTGAAATTGGTAATTAAAAACGGTTAAATAATTTGGTTAATTTGATTAAATTTTTATTTAATGGCTCTCAATTATCAATTTCACGTGAAGTTGATTGTACATGATTTTCTACTTTTACCATATGTATAATATGGTTTTATTTTTTTAAGTACATATTATAGTTAATATAAAATAAATTTTAATTTAATTTATATATGAATAATGCTAGATTGTGGGTTAGAATGTGAAAGAAGGTGCAAATTATCATCAAGGCCAAATCTATGCAAAAGGGCATGTGGAAGTTGCTGTAAGGTTTGCAAGTGTGTTCCTGAAGGCACCTCTGGCCACCATGATTCTTGCCCTTGCTATAAAAGCCTCACCACCCGCCACCAATTCCATAAATGCCCTTAGATCCATGATCATGATTATGAAATTCAAAATGAACACTGTGCTTTAATTTTGGTGGATTAATAATTAATTTTCATGTATGTTGTTTTAAGTCTTCTGATGATAAAAAAATAATACATCTTCTCAATTTTTTTAAATATTTTTTATTCCACTACTTAAATAATCTATGATGAGAAATTATATTTTATAACATAAATTTTAAAAAAAAATTGAGAGGATTTATTTTTTTTAGATGATTATATTGTGGTCATCAATGTTGTTATTTAAGTCGCAATTGCGTTATGTTATGTTGTGTAAGAGTATGTGAAGATATATAATTACTTTGGTTAATTTCTATCATGATGTAATAATTAATCATTCATTATTAATTTTAGTGATGCAATAAACCAAACAATAATGTGTTATATTGGGGTTGTTCTTGAACAACTACACTACTATAGGAGTAACTTTCATATCATTTGCTATAAAAATAATTAGTTGAACTTGAAAAAGAAAGAAAAAATTTGTATTATTATTATTATTATTATTTATACTAATTCTTATTTTGCATATTGAATTGATATTGACATAAGTGTGAGAAAAAAAATTACACTAAAAAAATCGCTAATATTCACTCCATGCTATTTGATATTGACATCAAGAATGAGGGAAAAAAAATACTCCCACTCTTTAAATTAAAT